>NW_019174404.1:1703320-1707015 GCF_002260705.1 Seriola dumerili
GAATGCTGGCAGCTGATTGCTGAAGCGCTTCATCTGTGGCCTACATGGCATTAGGATTAAAAAATGCATCCATTCTTTATGTGCATTTTCAATTTGCACATTAAAAACCTTCACAATCAAGTTTTTACACTCGGCTCAGGTGGAAAAGTTGGTGCATAGCTGAAAGCAACATGCAAAAGAACAGACTTGGCGAATCGACTGTGATGCACATGAAGCATGTGTCGAAGAGATGAAAACATGGGATCTGTGTTGGAGAGACTTTAACCGTCTCTACAAGAAACGAGAGATGAACCATTCCACCATGTTTTCCCACAGTTTGACGTTTGACTGCCGCTCTTAATTACACCACTTTGTGTGCCCTCTTTCTTCCACCACGGTGTAATTGCACTCGACTGGGAAAACGACCTCCATCAGCTGTTTCTTAACTAAACCTACTCTACTCTCTGTGTAAATGGTTTAGGTTGTGAATTGCACATCTACTTAAATCTGCCATATCTGCCAATCAGACGACAATGGAAAACAATGTAAAAAGACTCTCAGTGTGAATGACCCCCCAGGAGAACATCACCTGTATCTGCAGCTCCCCGCGGCTTTATGAGCTTTAGCTCACTATTTATCTGTTCGACCCACATCTTTTCTCTTGTGGTTCAGCTCTGCTGCTCTAATTGTGTTGTTTTCGACCGCGAGCAGAACTGATTTCAGAGAAAAGGCTTAAAAAGCAGGTGAGCACTACCTCGCAGCAGCAAACAGCAGACACACACGGTCAGAGAGCAGCCGGTGAACGTCGTGGAGCAACTGGCAACTAAAGAGCGAAGTGTCTCCCTCAGGAGCTGGTGGGAGACCAAACACAGAGCTGAAAAAAAGAGAGAGGGAATAATGGATTTGCATTAACAATTCATAATGAATGACCGTTGTGTGTGCGTGTGACTCTGGATGTGTAAATAACAACTGGTTTGAACAAGTTTTAAAAGGTGACTCATTAGCCGGGTTTCCATCACGGTTTTGTGCAAAATGAGAATGAAATCACAATTGCGAATGGCTGTGTTTCCACTGAGTGATGTTATGTGAATACAGCTGGTTTTCTCCTCTCGCGATATCGTTCATATTAAAACGTGACAATGGATTTCCAGCAGTCGGCCTCTCAGTTGGAACCGGCTCCCTCCCACATCTACGAAATATTGCTTTGTCAAGCAGTTTTTCCAATTACGCTTTTTAACTTACTTTAAACTTATTTTATGAAAATGCCTCTAATGTGTTCACAAGTGGCCAAAAACCAACAAAACAAACCAGTTACTGCAGGTTTAATATTGGACACCATGTTACAGTGTGGTGGTTCAGGATTTGAGGTGATTAGAGAGGGATTTGGCGTGATGTTCGCTGAGTGTGTTTTCATGATGATAAGGGACAAGTTCTTTACATTTTAATAAAACACACAGCCTTTTTGAACAACCCTCACCCTAAATGGCTGGAGGGGGGTAATCTATTCCGCTGCAGGTCATTACTGGGCTTGTGGCCTTCTCTAAGAGACTCTCGGTCTGCAGAACGTGATTTTCTCAAAGAGATGAAGTCATGCAGTTATAACAAATGTTAGACTGAAGTTTAAAGTTTATTTAACCAAGACATCCTGTTGGGACTAACACTCTCTCCTCCTATTCAGTTTTGTATATTGTACGGAAAACCACTCGACCTTCGGTGTTGACAGCTCGAAACAACAGTCGCGTAAACAGAGGAGAACGACAGCGCACTTTTTCCACCACACAGGGAAAAACTGCAGTTTATGTCTGCAGTCGTAAACAGGCCAGATCGGCTTTCGATACGCTTGACTTTTGTTTATGGTGCACTCGTCCTCCTCTCCCTCCTCTTTGTTTCCTGGAAGTACTTGGAGTGGGTGTTGTATGAAAAGCCCATTTAAAAAAGGACCTGAGGGACCCCGTAGCTCTCCCCAACAGCTGCCCAGCTGTGCCCCTTGTTGACCACCCCCCCCAACCTCCCATCTACCCCTGACCAGCCCGACCACCTCTCACAGAGCCTCGACATCAACAGCAGATATCTGTACAACAGCGCCAGCAGCTACCGTACAGCTGTAATGAAAGGAGCCTTCTTCTGGGTTCTCAGGGTTGTGTGAGGTCAGTTTTTAATCCGTGTGATGTTACCAGCTCGGCCTCACAAAGATATACTTTGACACTCACCGTCTGCTCCTTAAAAAAAAAACCCAAAAAAACCCCAAAAAACCCAACACAAGTTCCTTTGAATTGTGATGCAATGAGTAATGAAGAAGCAGTGGCAGATCAAGAAACTGCTTCTCCGATCAGACAACACTGATTTAAACACCACCCTGTCTTTTTTCTCCCTGCATACTTTTTGTCACTCCTCCTGCCTCACCCTTGAGATCCAGCACCCACCCCCCCCCTCCCCACACACCTTCCCACCCTCAACCCCCCCCCGCCCCATCCTCTTTTTTCCTCAGGCGGGAGCAGCAGATGAAAGGGAGACCCGAGCGAGCATGAAAGGCAGTGTCTTGGCAGTCAAGTTGACCTCAGGCTTTTTCTCCTCTTCTGTGCGTTTTTTAATCCGAAACCTCCCAACTATTCTACCTGTAAAGCCCTCCACCTCTCCCTCCTAAGATCTGGCTCCAACAACAACCCCCCACCCCCCCTCTAGTGACAAAAAGTATGCAGGGAGAAAAAAGACAGGGTGGTGTTTAAATCAGTGTTGTCTGATCGGAGAAGCAGTTTCTTGATCTGCCGACTGCTCTTCATTACTCATTGCATCACATTCAAAGGAACTTGTGTTGGGTTTTTTTGGGGTTTTTTTGGGTTTTTTTTTTAAGGAGCAGACGGTGAGTGTCAAAGTATATCTTTGTGAGGCCGAGCTGGTAACCTCACACGGATTAAAAACTGACCCTCACACAACCCTGAGAACCCAGAAGAAGGCTCCTTTCATTACAGCTGTACAGTAGCTGCTGGCGCTGTTGTACAGATATCTGCTGTGATGTCGAGGCTCTGGAGAGTGGTCGGGCTGGTCAGGGGTAGATGGGAGGTTGGGGGGGGGTGGTCAACAAGGGGCACAGCTGGGCAGCTGTTGGGGAGAGCCTAGGGGTCCCTCAGGTCCTTTTTTAAATGGGCCTTTTCATACAACACCCACTCCAAGTACTCCAGGAAACAAAGAGGAGGGAGAGGAGGACGAGTGCACCATAAACAAAAGTCAGCGTATCGAAGCCGATCTGCCTGTTTACGGACTGCAGACATAAACTGCAGTTCCCTGTGTGGTGGAAAAAGTGCGCTGTCGTTCTCCTCTGTTACACGACTGTTGTTTCGAGCTGTCAACACCGAAGGTCGAGTGGTTTTCCGTACAATATACAAAACTGAATAGGAGGAGAGAGTGTTAGTCCCAACAGGATGTCTTGGTTAAATAAACTTTAAACTTCAGTCTAACATTTTGATNCCCCCCCCCCCAATTTTTTTTTGGGGGGGGGGGGGGGGGGTGTTGTTGGAGCAGATGGGCATTAGGAGGGAGAGGTGGAGGGCTTTACAGGTGAATAGTTGGGAGGGTTCGGATTAAAAAACGCAGAAGAGGAGAAAAGCCTGGAGGTCAACTTGACTGCCAAGACACTGCCTTTCATGCTCGCTCGGTCTCCCTTTCATCTGCTGCTCCCGCCTGAGGAAAAAAGAGGATGGGGGGGGTTGAGGGTGGGG
>NW_019174404.1:1707040-1837844 GCF_002260705.1 Seriola dumerili
GGATTAAAAACTGACCCTCACACAACCCTGAGAACCCAGAAGAAGGCTCCTTTCATTACAGCTGTACAGTAGCTGCTGGCGCTGTTGTACAGATATCTGCTGTGATGTCGAGGCTCTGGAGAGTGGTCGGGCTGGTCAGGGGTAGATGGGAGGTTGGGGGGGGGTGGTCAACAAGGGGCACAGCTGGGCAGCTGTTGGGGAGAGCCTAGGGGTCCCTCAGGTCCTTTTTTAAATGGGCCTTTTCATACAACACCCACTCCAAGTACTCCAGGAAACAAAGAGGAGGGAGAGGAGGACGAGTGCACCATAAACAAAAGTCAGCGTATCGAAGCCGATCTGCCTGTTTACGGACTGCAGACATAAACTGCAGTTCCCTGTGTGGTGGAAAAAGTGCGCTGTCGTTCTCCTCTGTTACACGACTGTTGTTTCGAGCTGTCAACACCGAAGGTCGAGTGGTTTTCCGTACAATATACAAAACTGAATAGGAGGAGAGAGTGTTAGTCCCAACAGGATGTCTTGGTTAAATAAACTTTAAACTTCAGTCTAACATTTTGATTATAACTGCATGACTTCATCTCTTTGAGAAAATCACGGTTCTGCAGACCAGAGTCTTTAGAGAAAGGCCACAAGCCCCAGTAATGACCTCCAGCGGAATAGATTACCCCCCCTCCAGCCTTTAGGGTGAGGGTTGTCAAAAAGGCTGTGTGTTTATTAAAATGTAAAGAACTTGTCCCCTTATCATCATGAAACACACTCAGCGAACATCACGCCAATCCCTCTCTAATCACCTCAAATCCTGAACCACCAACACTGTAACATGGTGTCCAATATTAAACCTGCAGTAACTGGTTTCGTTTTGTTGGTTTTTGGCCACTTGTGAACACATTAGGAGCATTTTCATAAAATAAGTTAAAGTAAGTTAAAAAGCGTAATTGGAAAAACTGCTTGACAAAGCAATATTTCGTAGATGTGGGAGGGAGCCGGTTCCAACTGAGAGGCCGACTGCTGGAAATCCATTGTCACGTTTTAATTAGAACGATATCGCGAGAGGAGAAAACCAGCTGTATTCACATAACATCACTCAGTGGAAACACAGACCATTCGCAATTGTGATTTCATTCTCATTTTGCACAAAACCGTGATGGAAACCCGGCTAATGAGTCACCTTTTAAACTTGTTTCAAACCAGTTGTTTATTTACACATCCAGAAGTCACAGCACACAACGTCATTCATTATGAATTGTTAATGCAAATCCATTATTCCCTCTCTCTTTTTTTCAGCTCTGTGTTTGGTCTCCACCAGCTCCTGAGGGAGACACTTCGCTCTTTAGTTGCCAGTTGCTCCACGACGTTCACCGGCTGCTCTCTGACCGTGTGTGTCTGCTGTTTGCTGCTGCGCAGGTAGTGCTCACTGGCTTTTTAAAGCCTTTTCTCTGAAATCAGTTGACTGCTGCGGTCGAAAACAACACAATTAGAGCAGCAAGAGTGAACCACAAGAGAAAAGATGTGGGTCGAACAGATAAATAGTGAGCTAAAGCTCCATAAAGCCGCGGGGAGCTGCAGATACAGGTGATGATTCTCTGGGGGGTCATTACACTGAGACCCTTTTTACATTGTTTTCCATTGTCGTCTGATTGGCAGATATGGCAGATTTAAGTAGATGTGCAATTCACAACCATAAACCATTTACACAGAGAGTAGGAGTAGGTTAGTTAAGAAACAGCTGATGGAGGTCGTTTTCCAGTCGAGTGCAATTAAACCGTGGTGGAAGAAAGAGGGCACAACAAAGTGGTGTAATTAAGAGCGGCAGTCAAACGTCAAACTGTGGGAAAACATGGTGGAAATGGTTCATCTCTCGTTTCTTGTAGAGAACGGTTAAAGTCTCTCCAACACAGATCCCATGTTTTCATCTCTGCAGACACATGCTTCATGTGCATCACAGTCGATTCGCCAAGTCTGTTCCTTTTGCATGTTGCTTTCAGCTATGCACCAACTTTTCCACCTGAGCCGAGTGTAAAAACTTGATTGTGAAGGTTTTTAATGTGCAAATTGAAAATGCACATAAAGATGGATGCATTTTTTAAATGAAGAAATAACTGACAAAACTGTTTCTGCACAGTGGATCCCCTCACTTTTGTTTTAAAAAAAAAAAATGATTAAAAGACTTTGAAAACTGCTATTTCTCCTAATGCCATGTAGGCCACAGATGAAGCGCTTCAGAAATCAGCTGTGCAGCATGTCAGGGATTATGGATATTTACTGTTTCATGGCCTGGAGTGAGTCTGTCATGGGGGCCTGGAATTAAAAAAAAAAAAAGAAGAAGAACAACACAACAATGTGCATAAGCCAAATCACAACTGCAATCAAACAACAGCTGTATAAGCGCAGCTGTGTAAGTCCAAAGTCATAATGTGAAATATGTAAAAGACAGTGGGGGGTGGGAAACGGATCCAGCGCCGCGAGACCGTGAGCCTGTTCACGGGCAGGAGATGAGAAGGTGAACCCGAGGGAAGAGGAAGGAGAAAAAGGAAGCGGAGATTATGTTTATGAAGCGCCCTCATTATGTAACCTTATAGGACCACATTACAATCGCGGCCATTCCAGGAATTTCTCATGGAGGAAAAGTGGCGTCCGTTGTTTTTCTGGCTTGGCAGCTGTCGCCCCCGCTCGCCCCTGTGGTCGCTGAGGATTGTGGCCCCAATGAGGCACGACATTGTTGAGGGAGCATAAGTGCAGCAAAATGCAATACCCCAAGAATGTAAACCCCAACCTCCAACCCCCCCCCTCCCCCCTCCTCACCCCCACAGTGCTGTTCTTACAATTATCACACTCCCATGTTCATCACATACGTTTGTGCTGGAGGAAGAAAGCGAGTCCTAAAACTGTACAACTACAAACTGACTGTAGTTATTATAGTTATTATTCATCACATGTGTAATCTTTATTTCTCCTCTTCTTTGGGGAGATCCTGAATAAACGGGCGAGTAACCACATGCATTCACTCAACCGTCCCTTTATGCAAATTTGAAGTACTTGTACTGCACTTTTCCGAATTATTACTTTTACTGACTTATGCCACTTTCATACCATAGGCTACCTGTTAACGTAGTTACAAGAATCCTTATTGTAAATGTCATCAGCATCCGAGTGGAGTTGTGTGAAAGCTCTAGTTTTCAGATTAAAGTGAATGGAGAGTCCTGTCTTGTACAAGGCGATTAAATACATCATATGACACAGCGCTATATGGTCACTTCACCTGTATATTTTAACCTTTGCTCGACCAACTCTGATCACACAACCCTCTCGACTTGTGATGTAAACGCTTGCAAGTCGTAACCATGGGAACCTTTCCCCTCTCAACCACCTACCCCATATGACGTAAACACGGCATTGTTCATATGTTTCTGGCTTTTATGGTTTTCTTTTTAATGTGGGGTCAAATTAATCTTTCTTTTTTTTGGGGGGGGGGGGCGGTTACAAAAATGTAATGTAATTGCTTCTTGGAGGATCAACGCAGGATGTTTGACGTGTCCAGTGATGACAAGTTACCACATGTATTTAGTCAACTTTCCCTAAAATGCTAATTTGAGGTACTTCTACTGCACTTTTCCATTTCTACTTCGTTGGTTTACTCTACATTTTCTGGCCTTCTTGCTTTCGTTTTCGTTTTTCTTTTAATACATGGAGGTCTTAAAATATGTCTTTCTTTATTTAATTCAAGTTAATTCTTTGTCTTTTTTTGAGGAGGATACTGAATGTAAGGGCCCTTTTTTTTTTGCTTTCGGGAGCAGCCAATCAGCTCTGCATCAACTGTTCTTGAATAAACTTTGCAAACTGTTACTATACATTTCCGTTTTATCCTATTTTGTTGCTTTACTCAACTATATTTCTGGCCTTTTGTTGCATGGATTCCCACAGACCTAGAATAAAAATGGGTTTGTTTTTTTAGGATTTCTTGTGACTCAACTCATCGAGTCCGATATATTTATACTTGCAAACCTACCACATGAAACAGAATCTCAGATTTAACACACAGATGCAGTTAGTGACACTAGACTGCACATATCACCCTAAACAACATACACACAGCCGAGCTTTTATCCCTGTGGTTTTCAGCCCAAAGCTGCAATGGCGCAACTTTTCATGTTTTAATGTGAAAACCATATCACACTGTGAATGAATCAACAGGAGAAAAAAAAGAAGAAGAAAAAAAGCGCCTTGACTGTGGCTTGCTACATCATTAATTTCCCCATTGACTGTATAAGCAAAGGCAAACCTATAATTTAGCCGTCAGTGATCCATGAGTCAAGGCAGAGTGCATTAATGAGTGAAGTATTAGAGAGAGAGTAAGAGCCGCTCAACATGACCCTGATGCAAATGTTTACCCGGCCTGTTCATTTATCACAGCGTACCTTTAACCACATAATTTGTCCATCGTGACTTCTCTAAATGGAGTTTTCATTATTTTGTTTAACTGGTGAATGGAAGGTTTATTCCCCATTCCCAGGTCTTTTCTGAATATAAAGTAAGTAAAGTAAGGGAAGTGTCACTTTTTTGTTTTCTTAAGGAGCCGTGATGCCACTGTGATTTCTCCTGTAATGTACGATTATACATTTACCTGTATTTAAGTGAGGTACCTTTTTTTTTTTAATGCTACTTTTTACATTCGCTCCCGCCACATTTCAAAGGGAAGTTCTCCACTACATTTATCTGACAGCAAGAGTTACCGGTTACTTTGCAGATTTGATATCTTACATGCACAATATACAGTAGTTCAGATCAGGCTTAAATATGATGTTAAAGGTAGAATAGGTAACATGTAAAAAATATGTTCTTAATATTCTTTTATTCACCAATAAACTGCCAAATATGCAACTTGCATTGAGTTATGAGACGGAAAAAACATGGGAGACTGAATATATGCATCAACAGAGTTCAAGTGGACTGTTCTGCAGAAAGTCTGAGATGTTTTGACGTGATGTCGGAGCCTCATTTCAAGCAGAGGATCGGTGTTTGGAGCTCCACCAAACACAAAAAAGGAGCTAAAATTTGAAGAACTCACCGGTTGGGTCGTTTTCGACTAAAAGCTCTGAGTGCTCTGTGGGATATCATATGAGACCCTGAAACACTGGGCATGAGATCTGAATATATCCCACACCCCACATCCCCACCCCTCCAAAAAGTCACAGCTAATCCTGCCCTTGCAGCCCCGCGTCAGCTGTCTGCACCCCCTTCCAGCTGTCTCCCTAATGATATAGCTAATGAGACATCTGGGGGGTCTCTCTCTCACACTGAGACAGTATGAGCTAACCGGAGGGGGGGGGGGCGCTGCATGAGCGCCGAAGGGGGGAACACATCAACTTTCCCACGTGTCCCAGTATAGCGGTGTGACTAACTCCTCGTTGCTCTTTCATGAAATTTCATCAACTGCTCCTTGAGGTTTTTGACCTGTAGTAGCACAATTCCACAGAGAGAGATAAAGCCGAGCGTGACGTGAAGCCGGAGCGTCGGGGGTTATCCGTGAAATCAACCAATATTTGAGATTCATAAGTGCCCACGCACTTGAAAGGATAAGCCTGAGTCAATCAATCACGTCTATCCCAGTAGTTCTGCATAATGTCATGGCAAATAAGTTAAGCCTCTGGCTTTAATTCTTATTTCAGCTGAAATCTTAAGAGACTCACATGTGCTGCGGTGAGTCTTTTCAGTCAAGTGTACAGAGAGAATAAATGTACTGTACTGGACGGTTCACTGTGCTGTTAGACAGTTTGAACACTCACAGTGCTTCAAGGAAACAGAAATGTTTTATTTCCAATACTTGTTATTAGACTTTTGAGGTGTTTTTAAATGTAAATCTCATTTCCTCCATTTTGCATTTTCAGTATTATTTTTCTCTATTTGCCCTTTTTTGCTTGTCAAACGCATTGTGACTTTATTAAAGGTCCCGTATCTTATATATCTTATACATCATAGTCTAAAGGTAGATGTCCATATGTTCTTTGGTCTAAGTTCTATATTAATACTGTGAAAGTATCTCACAGCCTGTATTCAGAAACTGAGCCTTAAAACCAGCCGTCAGGACTTCTGCGACTTTGTGATGTCACAACAAACTGGACCCACCATCCAACCTTGCAGGATTTTGTTTCTCTGAGTGTTTTACCTGAAATCTGCTATATTTTTATTCAATCACTCAGAAAACAGTCAGAGACCTGTTGTTACTAGAGCTCCAGAGAGAGGAGATGTAAAACTACACTGAGATGGATATATCTTCTTATGGATCAACACAGGAAAAGTGTAAAATATAAAGATAAAATATAAGATAATATAGATTTTATTCATTTTAATTGCCTGCTCAGATCCAGGTGCCTTATATATTTATATAGGATGTGATTTGTTTTAGTCTTTTAAGCTCTGATGAAGCAACACTTGTGTTTAAACTTCATCTTATAGAATAAAGTCTGTGCTGTGTAACCATCAAACACGCTCCTGCTTCCTCTTTGCAGGCTTTTTCTGCTTGTTCGCTGCCTTTAGACAAAATTTCATCATCTTGCGACATGACCAGAAAACATGTGGGCAGTAGAAGTAAAACGAAGAAACAGTCAAGTCATATTTAATTCTTCATTTAATTTTCTCTTTCATTCTTTGTTTTTTTTTCTGACTGAGTTAATGCAGGAGTGAAGGGGTGAAACCAAAACAGACAAAAGAAAAAGTCAGAAAATGACAAAAGCTTGACAAAGTAGAATTATTATACAGTAGAATAATTAATGTTAAAATCAGATACCGACAACCCTCGTCTCACGTAGAGGAAGGAAAAAGAACCACAGTCCGACCCAGTTTCAGAGCAGCGTGGCCGCTCTCTCCACGTTTGGATTCACACATCATTTTGAACTCGGCAGGTTTGCTCGGTTCCACTCAGGTTAGTTGGTGTTGTCAACCAGTCGGGGCCCAGATGCTTTTACCTGCTGCTTCACATTCATGTCACGCAGTCCACCTCTGCAGCGCCACAAACTAACTTCTACTGCTTGGTAAACATCGATTTCGTTGATCTGCGGGTCACAACTCCTGGAGCGTGCCGAGCACAACTCTGAAAGTTGAAAAGTGAGTTTTTGAGGCATCTGGAATTACATTACATTTAATCCAAACATCTAAAGAAAATGTTCACTTTCCAACCAAGTTCAGTTCTTAACTTTGACACCTGGATGTCTTTTTAACTGCAAACTAACAAATCCATGAGTTCTGGGTGGCAGCCACAGCTCTGGAGCCAGGGTTTACATGCTTTGGTCAGTGGCACTTCAGAAGTAGTTAAAGATTTTTCACACCTGCAATCTCCCAGCTGATCACCAACATCCCAACTTTCAGGCTGTAACTTATAACTTCCCATTAAAAAAGAAAAATATCAGTATAATTCCTGAAGTGTTTACCCTACGTGGTTCCCTGAGGGTCCCTGGCAAAAAAGGAGAATCCTTTATTTTCACTGTAATACGACGACAATGACAGAATGTATGACTGTTTTGGTCACAGGTTTCAAACACTTTCTGTAATAAAACACCTAAAAGCAAGACCGAGCAGTGGTGAAAGTGTTGTAGACACTCCGTCAGGCCGTGTTCAGACCAGTTACAGTTACTAGGACAAGAAAAAAAAAAACAGCCAGTGTTTTTAATGTAATCCCTTTCAGAGTTTTTCAATAGAACTGTCACCGAAGCCTGTCAGAGAATTTAGTCTACACGTGTAATTGGAGGCTTCAAAATGTCCTGTTATCCTGCTCAAATATAAGTGAAAAAACCCCCCACCACAGAACGACAGTTGTTTTATTTTAAAGTGTCTGTCTCTGGATAAGAAAAGCAGATTCTCCCCCCTGAGAGTATAACTATCACAAAGCCTGTCCACAGGCAACACAGCACATTTACTGAGAGGAGAATAGCCTGCCGCTAACTTGGACCCTCGGGGGGAAAGCTCCTGACACAGTTTTGATGGCGAGGCGGTTAAAAATGGATTCTCGGCTGTCTGCGTGTGAGGTGTGCAGGGAGTCGTGACAATTATTCTCCTGCTGAAGTCGCACTTTAACCTGAAGACACTGGTTTTCATATATAATCCACACATGAACCAGCAGGTCAGAGGTTTAGAAAGCGGCGGACGGAGAGGTTTTTCAAGAGCTTCTGTTTTTTTTTTTGTTTTTTTGTTTCCCTCCGTGTGAACAATGACGCACTCCACAATCTATACTGTTGGTCGTCCGCTGTCTCTCTATCCGGTGAGGTTGTTTTGGCTGCGTAATGAAAACAAATGGTGATGTAGTTGTGCTGCAGCAGCTCTGCGCGCAGCCTCATCCATCCCCATCTAAATGAGATCTATTCGCCGTCACAGAGAGAGGACGCAGAGTTCCCAGAGCTCTGCCACTGCAGCTACACCCCCAGACCGGCCGCAGCTTCCTCAAATGTGTATAATTGAATTGATCTGAGAACTTTGCACTAAACCTCCATAGTAGTAGAGGATCCAAACCCAACCCCACATGAACTGTTCGCACCTGTGAGTGTGCCGGGTTGATCCTTCTCTGAAAGGTGAATGAACTTTTCCCACTTAACATACTGCTTTTTAAGATAATGGCCTCACCACAGAGATGTTAGGACTGGTCACTGCAGCTGTAACAGCATCACACACACACACACACACACACACATCGTTAAGCTATTGCAAAAGAGGGTATGTGTACAAAACATGTCACCAGAGACCACGATTCACATCCCTTCTCCTCCGCTTGGTCAAAGACAGTCAGTTTTTCCAGGTCCAAGTAGTTTACACTCCTACACCGATGACAGTATTCTGATGGCGTACATTTGGGATTGTACAAATGAGTCAATCCTGGAAAAGAAATGTTGCAGTCTGTGTTGTTTTCAGCACATTTTTCTAAGTTGAATCTCCAGGAGTTGGACTGAGATGTTGAGGGGCTTTAATCATAAATGACAGATGGTGATTGGGAAGGCACTGACAAACTGTTGTGTTGTTTAAAGGTCCCATACAGTCTAAAGGTCTCTGTCCATGTGTTGTTTGATTATAGATCAGTTCTAGGTTTTATATCAATACTGTGAAAGTATCAAAGCCTCAGTCCACAGAGAAACGCACACAGCCTGTATTCAGACACTGAGCCTTAAAACCAGCTGTCAAGACTTCTGTAACTTTGTGATGTCACAAGAAAGCAGTCACCGCTCTCAGCCATGCCCTAAGCCCCGCCCACCTGGACCCACCATGCAAACCTTGCAGGATTTGGTTTTTCTGAGTGTTTTACCTGAAATCTGCTCAATTTTTATTGGATCACTCAAAAAACAGCCAATCAGAAGAGAGGCTAAGAGCCTCCTCTCTTCTGATTGGCTCACAGACCTGTTATTGATGCAAATTGAAAGGAAGAAGCTGAACGTGTTAAAATTGTCTCAAGGTTTTATTGCAACTAGAGGAAAAGGACTGGAAGGAAATAACAGAAAGGAATAGAGTTTCTGGTGATCAGTCAGAGGCTGAACTGATCTCTCACACACACACACTCTCACACACACACACACACACTCACACACACACACACACACACACACACACACACACACAGGCGCTGCTAGCTAGCTCACAGATAATGTCTGTTCTGTCAGTACATTGGCTGTTTGGGGCGAACAAACACAAACAGTCCAGCAGCCAAATTGCTCCCAAATGACATGAGACAAAAACTTGTTTGGCTTTCTGTCTGAACAACACTGTTATGCCCCGAAATTAAAGCTGCACCAGGCAACTTTTTCCTTTTTTTTTTTTTTGGTTTTTGTGTGTTATCAAACAGGAAAAAAAAGAGTAACACACTTTTCTAAAATTGTTGTTCTCACAGAGATGACAACATCATGTTACACACAAGCTCATACATGGTGTAGTGCAACCACTGCATGTTGTAATGGAGAAACATGTACCTGAAGACTGACAACAGAAAACCACTGCTGCATCATCTCAGGACAGAGCGTACAAAACACCAACGAAAGTTTACTAATGAAGTTTAATCGCTCCAAACTGGATTTGATATCAGAGAACAATAAGGTTCCCTGCACATATAGTGTTCATCTGACTCCATTACAGCCCGAGGAGAGGTATAAATTGGTTCATTTGCTGCTTATACTCAGAACTTTTACCTGCTGGGGCCTTTAAAATTACCAATCAACTGAGTGACGGGGGTCGTCCATGCAAAACCAAACAAAACATCAAGGAAAAAACAAAAATTGACTAGAGAGAGGGGAAGTAATGAGAGAGTCTGGACGCAATATAACACTGCTGGGAGGACACTGAATCACAAGTGCTGTACGAGACACACGTAGCATAAAAGAACTGCAACACTGATGTGAAGTTTATACTATTATAATACAATTAAATTGATTTTTTTGTATTTACATCACCATTTTAATCATCCGACGTGGTCTGTTTAATCAGCTGCTGTTGTCACTGTTACTTATGATTTCAAAATGAATATTAAAACCCCTGTGGAGCTCTTTTGTTGTTTTAGCATTTTAACGTTTTATCATTTTTATGCTTTTTTTTTTTGTGTTGCTTTTTTCATCTTAACGTCAGCTGGTTGGTCCACCACCTCGGCCCAGACTGAAATATCGAAACAGCTGCTGGGTGGATTGCCATGAGACTTGGTCGCCACATTCTCGTCCCTCTCACGCTGAGATGTAATTACTCTGATGAGCTCGTAACTTTTCCATCCGGCCACCATCAGGTAGAAATTGTAGTTAGTCCAGTATTTTTGTTTCTGACTTTATAATCAATCTTTGTTTTTACTGCTAATTAGCAAATGCTCGCAAGTTAGCATGACGATATTAGCATGAATGAAGCTCAAAGCACTGCTATGCCTAGATACAGTCTCCAGGAGCCGCTCATGTGGCTGTAGACTCATAGTCTGAGATCCATCCCAATTAGTTTATTAATGAAGATGTTTTTTGCTTGTGTTTTGTCTGTTTGAATGTGTTTTAAGTTGCAGTGCACTGAGCTCTCTAGGCCACCGTACTTTTTCATCTAATCTTGAAGTCCTATTATTGAACTGAAGACTGGATTCCTTTGTTCTCCTCCAAGTTGAAGGCAGTAAACAAAGAGAGGAGCTGCTGTTGGTGTTGGTGGGTGGGGATGAGAGCTGGCTCAGGACTGCATCGCTGTAAAGGCCTCTCTCTCTCTCTCTCTCTCTCTCTCCCTCTCCCTCTCATCAACAGCAGCAGCAACCTGGCAGCTTTCCACAGCCATGTGTGTGTGTGTGTGTGTGTGTACGTGTGTGTGTGTGTGTGTGTGTGTACGTGTGTGGACGCCCTTCAAACACACTGGACTTGGCCGTATAAATGAAAATGCAGTTACCCAGAGAGGGAGAGGGAAGGAGCTCCACCTGTCTTCCCCCCTGCCAGAATGTGTCTGTGGGTGTGTTGGTTGAGGGGGAGGGAAGGTGAGGGATGGAGGTGAGCCCCACCCCTCTACATCCTCCAATCTCCTTCCCACCTTTCACTTTCTCCTCCCTCTTTCCTTCCTCTCCTCCGTCTTGCCAGGTCCTCAAATCGGAAGCTGAATGGGTGACTGCTGGGTGGTGAGAAAGAGATGGGTGGAGGGCTGAGGGTGGCAGAGATGTTCACACCCCCTCCAACCACCGTCACCCACCCCCGTAGCTGTTAAGGTGGTCAGCTAGGAAGGGGTGAGGATGGTGGGGTGACGGGGAGAGACACAAGAAGAGCTCCAACTCTCTCTTCTTCTGTTCTTCTGCACTCCCAGCCAGACCATGTGTGTGTGTGTGTGTGTGTGTGTGTGTGTGTGTGTGTGTGTGTGTGTGTGTGTATGTATGTGTGTGTGGGGGGGGGACTCTACCTCTGCCGCACCTCTGCTCCACCCAGCACCGACCCCCCCCCCCCCAAAAAATTCAGCACTCAGAAGGTCCTGTCTGTGTGGATGCCAAGGTGGCAGCAGGTCATCCAGCCAAAGCTGTGCCAGGCCCTCCACCATCCAAAACACTATGAAATTTAAAAGTGTGTGTGTGTGTGTGTGTGTGTGTGTGTGTGTGTGTGTGTGTGTGTGTGTGTGTGTGTGTGTGTTATTTGGTCACCTGCCTGCAGAGGGGGATGTTGAGCAGCTTCTGGAAAAGGTGTGCTGCAACAGTTGGGGGAGTTTTGCACACGCACACACACACACACACACACACACACACACACACACACACACACACACACACGCCCAGATGGAAAATGAAAAACAAGGAGACGCTGATGAAGTCAAAATTAAATCAATCCCATTATATTCTGCAGATCTCATGTCCTGCTCCTCTTTCCTCATATTTCTTCACAAATTGTTTTGGTTTTATTTTGAAATTAGATGCTGTTTATTCTGAAAGAGTGATGCCTTACCCTCAAATATAAAAGTCCATCTTGCTTGGGCTACAAAACATTGCGTTTCCACAATCAATCTATTTTTTATTTAGCCTTCAAACTTCTTTGAGGCTCTCGTATCAAAACCACCTCCATCAGCTATGAATTGCGTTGTCCGGGGCAACAGACTCCGACCAGTCCAGCTTGTGGTCCCCTACAGAGACCACCTGACTCTTTCCCACCGGGAGAATTTACCTCATTTGTTCCTCATTGTGTTGGGATCCTAATTATACACTGACTGCTTTCCTGATGTTTCGGATCTTCATCCTCCTCCTTGTCTCTCCCTCTCTGTTTGTTTCCTTCTCTTAGACGTGTGCTGGGTTTTGTGTCCTGTACGTTTGTGTAGTCTGACTTCCAGACGAATGAAGATAATCCTTTTACCCCCTTTTCGTAAAAGGCCTGTGATTTGTTGCTGCCGCTGCTAAAAAAGGTTTCATATTTCACCCTTTTATTAGTGTGTCTGTCCGCCTGCCAGCAGACGCTCTCGATACCCGATCAACAGATTACCTTGACGTTTGACGGACAGCCCGGGACCAGAGAACAGTTTCTGCTGGCGATCAGGAAATTACACCGAGACACGAGTATTGTCTTTCAGCCATAGCTATGCAATGATATTTCCATGGCCAAAAAGTCAGTTTGAAGCAACAGCTGTGAGGCCTTTAGCTCTTCTTCTTCTCTTAGTTAAACTTAGTGAGATTCCTTTGTGACTCCAGTGTCGCTATTTCACTTTATTTTAGGCCCCATTGTCTCTGTGAGTTTCTCTGTAACCAGCAGTAATTCCATCAAGGTCAGTTCTCCTGTGTTTTTCTATTATAAATCGTATGAATAAATGCTTCAAATGACACTAATTAAATCGTCCTTGTCTCGGTTTCACACCTTTTTATTTGTGTCTAATGCATTTTTGATCAGAAGCCTTGGAGGGAATCTGTGTATTTCAGCATCAAAGTGGCCTCACATTCTTCTGCATCCCACTGTTGCTCCGTACAACTCCTCACTCCAGCTCTCTTCTCGGCCGGTTCTGATTTCAAAGCAATCATTTAGAGATGGGGACGGCCCCTCCTCTCTTTCGTCGTAGCCGGAGTCGAACACATCAATCACACATTTGTTTTCCATTTAACAGAGACGCTTTTAAGAAATATGGAAATAACCTCTTGGCAGCGTGTCGGTGCACTCTTCCTCTTTCAAGCCATCTTATTTAGCTGGTTTTATCCCCTCCCCCCCCCCCCGTCCCCCCTCCCACAGCAGAGCTCCCACCACATCTGTAGTATGGTTTGGTTTATAAAGTAGGGAAGAGATGGAGGGAGGAGGTGTGTGTGTGTGTGTGTGTGTGTGTGTGTGGTGAGGGAGGGAGTTAAACTCTCTGTGCTATTGAGAAAGCAAACGGACTCCTCCAGCTCTGTGTGAAACTCCATCACAGCTCCGTTGATTACCTGGAGGTCGGCCTTCGAGATGCACACCAGCCCCCGCCGCAGCAATAATCAAGCTTTTCCAGGATTGATGAAAATACATTAGCATGGAGGAAAATATGGGAAACTGCTGGAGGGCGCCCAGATTTGAGCTTTAGGTGAGACTTTCTGCAGAGGGAAGAAGGAAGCGGGGAGCAGGGGGGGGGCGGGGGACCAGAGCCAGAGTCATGGCACGTTTCCTGGCCGGCTGGATGCCACTTTAAAGCACCATGCCAGTGGTTTTGCACGTTTCTGGCTCATTATCTACAAATCTTATGTGACCTGCCATGAATTATCAGATTTATTTTCTACCTGTGGGCAGCCACTGGTAGAAATAGAGACTTGATGACTGAGCTGGAGTCAGATTTACATCACAAATACAGCAGGATCTGAATTCCTTCACATTTGGCTGCACTGAGCTTCAGGAAAAAACAAACTCTCCTTCAGTTTTAACAATAGTTCCTCGTTGCTTACTCCCCTGGTTCATTTCATATATGACTTTTAACACACTCCATTACAGGTCTGATTTTGTTTCCTCTATATTCAAGGGACCTCTACATATGAGGTTAAAGAGTTTAAACTGAAAAAGTCCATCTATGCAAACAATAACACTTTCTGTGCCCACACTTCTCCTAGAAATGATATTTATTGTATCTACAACTAATTTGCATCAGCATATACATTTTTGAAGGAAGCGTAACTGCGACCAGATTCATTTTCTATAGACATAATGAGAAAATGTTGCTAATTTACATATTTGGCAAGACGCAAATATGTTGATACTGAACATATCAGCACAATGTTCACAGAAAATGTATTTGTTTGCTGCCAAAATGTCTAATCTTGCAGCACAATATCCTCTACAGCTTTATTAAACAGTTTTATGGTTCTGCTTAGACTCTCACAGCACGCTGTCGAGGTTCGAGAAAGATTTACATTTAACAAAAAGATCTTTTCTCTAACATTAACCAAAGTGCTTTTGTTCTGTATAACCACAGACAGGACTCTGCCTGTCACAGTTAAGTAATATATGAACATCATTTCTTGGAGACATGTTCGTCATTGTACGTGTCCATGTCCGCTTCTCATTCACAGTTTCTACACAAACACACTGCAAAACACTTAACTACACGACTGTTTAGCCAGTTGCAAACATCTGGGTGCTAAGTTTTCCCCGCAAGCATCTTTTTTGATTCTTACTGGCTAATTACTTTCCCCCAACAATGATATAACAGTAACTGCATGTTTAATGTGCTGAATCACCTGTTAGAAGAAAGTTGATTTTCATGCTGTAGCCTGCTGATATTAATGGAAACCAGTGATTGCCTGGAAGATGGGAAATCAATTTCCAACTATGTGTGTGTGTGGTTTGTAAAATGGTTCAAATGTTGCAGGTAATGAGCTAAAAAAAACCTGATTAGTATGATAACTTAAATCCTTAAATCCTGTCAATGAAATAATCTATATGGACATTGCATAAGTCCTTGAAAGACCATTTTCCTGTGTGGTGCTGCCAGTGTTAACACTCATTTAGCTCGGTGAACAAACATTACGTTAGTTTCTGAACAGGATACTAATTCTCTCACTCTACCTGCGGCGGCGGCGGCGGCGGCGGCTACCAGCCTGCAGAGGGGATATTTATAAAGCCAGACTTTCTCTGTTCTGTTTACTCAGGATGTATAACTGCACAAGGGGGAAGAAAACGTCTCGTTCTGAGCGGCGGTTTGAATTCGCCATAATGGTGATAAAATGCTGATGATGGCCCTTAAAAAGCCCTCGGTGAGAGAGCTGACAATTAGAGAGAGGATGGTGATTAAATGGGAACAATGCGGCTTTATCTGCTCGGCTGCACACACACACTCGTCTGAGCGCAGCCACCTGTTCACACTGATATACACACATGCACTTTTTAAGAGCATCACTTACACGCACATACCTCCACCCCCCACACACAAATCTGCGCTTTTATTTACAGCACATACACACACACAATCACACGCAGTTGGACCCTAATTTATATAATGCATTTCTAGGCCTCGACCCTGACGTGTTAACCCTCAAACAGCCCAGAGTCCTTACAAATTACACTAGTATATAATAAATCTACAGTCCCCAATTTATATTAACCCATAACCCTGATCGCCCTCTAGCCTCAAAGTGACCATATTCAATATCTTTATAATGATGGATAAAAAGACTGTGTAATGTGAAAGGGGTCGCTCGTAATAACAACCTTTTAGAAAAATGATCACCAGCTCTCCTCGGCTCATTGACGTGTTTTTATGGTTCACTCTAATGTTTTGGTTTATGCTCACCACCCTCACAGAGTCATTTTCAGCCTCAGCGGGCGCCTGTTTCTCAGCAGCAAAACAGCAGACAGACAAAGTTAGCAACTAGCAGGTGAACACAGTGGAGCACCGAGCAGCTGAAGAGACAGACATTTGTTTTGAAGATCAAAACAGGAATAAAAGAGGAGTGAATATTGGACTCACTTTCATCAGGTGGCCAGAGACACAAGACAATAGATAAATGTTCATTAAGCTCTGTATCTCCTAGCAACAGGAAACTGTATGATAATAAGCTCATGCATTGTGTTTTCAGTTTGTTCTGTTGTTCTCAAGTGACCAAAAATATTAACTAATACATGTTTTTTTTAGTTGTCTATCTTTAACCATTACGTAGCCACCGTGTGCAGATGTTAGAAAAAGACACAAATATAAAAATGTGGGGGATTTGACGGTGCACAAAGGCGAAATGACGCCATTGTGAGGCGACCGACTGAAACAAACCGTCACCGTGATTAAAATTACATGGTACATGGTTTGAAAATTGCCGGGAACATTTGGGGATAATGCAAGAACTCAACTCCAAAATAGGCCTGGTGGTTTTTAGACATTTTAATGCAGAAAAGTTACAAATTATAACTTCTCAATTACTACACTCATTCATGCTCAAATTCAGCATCGAAAACAACACTTCACATGCACAGAGAGCAGTTTTCCTGCCAGTGGCGGCGCAGCAGCAGCAGCAGCAGCAGTCGGGGCTTTGCCTTTGTTTCTCTGGTGTTTGAGTTGAATTCGGTGATGCCACCAGACACCAGGACCCGCAGGAACTCTTAATGAGTCTCTGAGGAATGCCCAGCTGTGCAGCGGCCAGGAAACCCCGTTTAAAAACTATCATTTCATCCCTGCTGCTCAACCGCTTCCCTTCCAGACAGGACAACGCTGCAACCTGCATCAGGCCTCGCCACCTGCCAGACGATGCTGCAGTCTCCCTCCCTCCCTCCCTCCATCTCTCTCTCTCTCTCTCTCTCTCTCTGCACTAAACTGTGAACCCGAACAGCCGGCCAAACGCTTGGCCTTCAGTCACCTGAAAACATCATCTGCATTTAAATTAAAAACTCACTTTGGTGACTTATTTTCACTGCAGAGGTTCGGCGTGTTTCATTAAGACGATCCGCAGGCAGGGGAATCGCCGTAAATATTTTGCAGCCACCGTGACTCACGATGAATAGAAGAAGAGTCTTTTTCTCTTCATGTTGTTGTCCTTGGCTGGGTATTGATGAATGGGCTTAAAAGGCAGAAATGGGCAGCAGAGAGATATCAGCATGCGGAGAATAGATGCAGACATTGTGCAGAAATACAACAATAAGAGCAGGTCCATATAGGCTCAGCTACATGGAGCAGAATCGAGACACTCCCCTGATTCTCTGAATGAAAGTCGCTCTTTTCCAAACTTTAACTTGTTTGCATTAAAATAGTTTCATTTCTTATGTGTTGAAAATGTATTGTTCGACTGGGAGGATATTTAGTCTTTTAGAGACAGGTTTGCCCTGATTGACAGCTGTCTGAGCCAACCACAAACAGTGATGTAAGTGCTGCTTCCTCGCCCCGTCGTGAGCTTTGAGCTTCTTTTTACAAATTATATCAAATGATATTTGTATCTATCAGAATTACAGCTGATTCTAACAGAATACCTATTTCCTAATGGCGATTTTAAAAAAAGGAGCCCATGGGTCGTTTGTGCAGCAGGTTATGACCCCTAGTTACGCTTTGTTGTTAGGCGACATCTAGTGGTCGTAGTAAGTATGACAGCTACTCCCAGTTGGAAGTAGCGGTTTACGTTGGTTCTATTGTCCATGACAGTTTGACAAGGTTGTAACCGTGACACGATCTTTTCCTAAACCTAACCAAGCCGTGAGCGTTGCTATGGTAACCGTGGTCTCAAGTAGGAAGGTGTGGCCCTTCGTAGTCGTGGTAGGCCGCGACTGGCCGAACCAAAATGAGACTGTCTGGTCTACGGAGGATTTTTGCTTTGCGTGCGTCACCGCCTGTTCCCGCCCTTACCGTTGTGTTTGCAAAGCGCGGCTCCTGTCGCCTAGCAACCTTGACAACACTTAACTTTTTTCCGCAAAAGGCCCGAGATTTGTACAGTTGTACCATCAGCTGTTGAACTGAGCTCAAACCCATTACTTGCATTTAAAAGTGTAATTGTCAGGTTGTCTGTCGTTTGCTTTCATGACCCATGCGCAATGAATCTTGGGATATATTGGGCCAGGAAGGATCCACCTGTTGGGTCCTTTTGTGTCTTCTAAATGGGACAGTCTAGTCAAGCTGCTGCAGCGCAATCGTTCCTCAAATGTAGCCTCCGAAAGTCACGCCTCCTGACTCGGGGCTCAGCTAAAGTTGGTGTGTTTATTATTGCCACCATGACAACAAGGGTCCGGTACGCTTGGCGTCGTAGGAACGCTATTTCAGGAGACACTCCTATGGGTCGTATCAGAGGGTTGAAAAACAAACGACCTGTGTGGTTGTTCGGGCTGGACGAGTTGTCAGGTCAATGTGCAGTGAATTAAGGACGTGGATTGAAAGCACAGCCCTGTGTTTGAAGGCTAAAGCTGAGATGGTTCGAACAGTTCCAAGTCAAAATCCGCCACAAAGTTTGAAATAAACCTTGCGCTCTGTCCATCCATCAGAGCAAAGAAACACCACCACTGTGAGAAGTTTAGGGGAAGTTTTATTACCTCTTTAAAAAACTCCTGTATGTACTCTCGGTGACTGCGAGGCTTGTTGCTGAAGCGCTCCAAGACGTTCATCATCATCATCTCCCGCTAATACTGATTCCTGTGAGTGACCACAGAGGCTGGGTGGCCTCCGGTGACGAGCCAGGCTGCTCGCGGACGCCAGAGTGAAGGTTAGCTCGACGCCAGATAGCAGAGGTCACCAGCAGCCAGGGAAACGGAGATGGATTTGTGTTTGGTCTGGAAGGGAGACAGGCCTGGAGACTCTCTCTCTCTCTCTCTCTCTCTCTCTGACAGATAGGGCTCAGTGTAGCTCGCCCACTAACTGACATATGAAAACTGAACTGAGCCCTACACAAAGACCAGAGCTGTAAAGTACTATAGGAATCAGTTTGTAATACTGGTACTTTACTTGTCTGGTATTTCCCTTTTGCTGAGACCTTCCACATCAAGGCTGAACAGGCCGGAACATTTGTTGTTTTAGTAATACACTACATGGCCAAAAGTTTATGGACACCTCAACATTACAAACATATCTCTTTTGTTGCACGTCTCTTTGCAGCAGCCATTAGAGCATTAGTGAGACCCAGCACTGATGTTGGGTGATAAGGTCTGACTCACAGTCAGCGCGTCCCAAAGAGGCTGGATGGGGTTAAGGTCAGGGCTCTGTGCAGCACAGGATCACGTTCCTCCACACCAGACTGGAACCATCTCATACTGAAACAGGAAAAACATCTTCAGCAAACTGTTGCCTCAAAGTTGGAGGGGTGCTATTGTCAAAAATACTATATAACTGTGTGTTGCCACTTGAAAAGCAACCCAAGACCAAACGTGCACAAAAGTAGGTGGACAAAGGTGTCCTGTCTACATACTTTTGGCAATATAGTTACATTTCTAACCTGCCTCTGGATCTGAATTGTGATGGACAATGATGTGTGTGCAGTGGAACAAATAGTGACAAAGCCTTTTATCTTCACAGGTTCCGGTTATAGATTTGAGTTTGACATAAACTTTTGGAAACAGAGTAAAAAAAATAAAAAACATCTCCAAAATGTCAACTTCTCAGGAAATCCATAAAACAGTTTTGCCTTTGAGACATTTCAGAGAATTTTCTGAAACTCCAGGGGAGTTGATCTGAAAGGACGTAAGATGACAGTTTTTATTCTGCCATTTTATAATGTTTAATGTTTGCATTTTAATTACTGACGCTAACAGAGACCATTATCCACAATTAGTCATTTAGATTTTTAATACAAGGTTTGAGAGGTTTGACTTCGAGACCCTTTTTAGCATTGTGGTATTTTGCTCATAGAATAGGTTCACAATTCATTCATGTCTCTCTTTAAACATCCTTTCGATGTCTTGTTAATCATTCACTCTGTCCATTGTGATTCCTTCTGAAGGCAATTTCAATTTAAGTGATGCTATCTTCCACATTTTTTCAACCCTTTTTCGCAGCAATTTATTTTAGTTAGCGTTCCTCTGCCATGGCTCAGCCCTCTTTCCCTCTGTCTGGAGGCACAAAGAGGGAATTTCATACTGAAGAGACTAACCTTGAAAGGTTTAGCTCCAGTTTTACTCCAGAGTGTTTTTATTTTTTATTTTTTACACAGAGCCAAGACTCTAGACCGTCCCACTGTATCACTTACAAAGGAAACAGCTTTAGGATTTTATCTATTTGGAGTCAGAAGGGATCATTAAGGCCACCAACATACATGTAAATATACATATAATAATAAAATGAGAATCTATCCTTTAAATAAAGGATCTGAGTACTTCCTGCACACAGCTCTGTGACTGGTGTTAGTCATAGTATATCTTGAATCACTGTGACACTTTTAAAGTAGAAAAACAACATGCGTTTTGCCAGTTTATGCATAAATGACAGGTTAACGACTCATTAAGGAGATCAAGTTTGAATCCAGCTCAGTTTCATAAACCACTTTTAATGGCTTGTTTTCCTTACCGAGATGCCATGTAGGTGGAGTTTGCCATACAAGGAAATGTAATGAGACCAGAACGATTTCACAATCACAGGGAAGTGGATGAAAGTCAGTTTGATTTTCGATTTTTTTTTTTCTGTAATTAACAACTTACCTGACGCAGTAAAAACATTTTATTATAACGGGAGTCAGGACAAACAGTTTCCTGTATGTTAATTTTTTTATGTTGCTGTGTGTGTGTGTGTGTGTGTGTGTGTGTGTGTGTGTGTGTCTGACTTTGCTCTGCTCATTCATCACTGACAAGATCAAGACGTCACAGTTTTGCCAGTGAGAGTTTATTTACTGAAACACTGTCACACACTGCCATCTGGTGGCCAGACTGCAAACAACACTAAACAGTCTGATGAACTGCGCTCATGCAACAGCAGAAACTTCCAAGTGGCCCATGAGCAAGGCACTCTACTCATGTCGAGCCACCGAGTTAATTCAGTTTGTATTTTTTAATGCAGATAAGTGATTTTTTTGTTTTGTTTTGTTTTGTTTTGGTCTGACACTGAATTTGGGGTTTTTACCCTCTTGTTTTAAAGGTGTCATATTTTTCTTCTTCTTCTTCTTCTTCTTCTTCTGTGTTTTATTTGAAGTGTTGATCCATAAGAAGATATATTAGTGTCTCATCTCAGTGTAGTTTTACATCTCCTCTCTCAGGCTTCTCTCTGGAGATCTCGTAACAACAGGATGGCGAGCCAATCAGAAGAGAGGAGGCTCTGATCGTCACTTGTGATTGGCTGACGGTTTTCTGACTGATTGAAAAATATCGTAGATTTTAGTTTAACACTCCAAAATCCTGTAAGGTTGGATGGTTGGTCCAGGTGGGCGGGGCTTGGGGCATGGCTGAGAGCGGTGACTGCTTTGTTGTGACATCACAAAGTTACAGAAGTCCTGAACGGCTGGTTTTAAGGCTCAGTTTCTAAATACAGGCTGTGTGCATTTCTCTGTGGACTGAGCGCTTTGATACTTTCACAGTATTAATATGGAAACTAGACCTGATCTATAATCAAACAACACATGCACATCTCACAGTATATAACAAGGGACCTTTAATGGTTCTTTCGCGGTGCCTTTCAGTGGATCTTTTCTCCCTCTGTGAAATAAAATATCTAAGAAATTAAGAGTTTTCCACCGTTTTTTATTCTCTTCATGGTGGAAAAACCTCCTAGAAAAAGCATGTACACTTGAGCTCTTGAGTGAAATCCAGAATAATCTCATTATTTCAAAGTTAACAGTTCTTTAGAGTAAAGTAACCTACAACATGTATTTAAAATGTGGATCTCTAGATGTTATTACTGCCCCTAAATGAGGGAATTAATTTCCATAAAATCATTCTTGAAGGACTAAATGAATACATAATTGTGGAAAATGCAATTAGCAGGGAGCAGAACGTTTCATAAAAGATAAACATTAGCCCAAAGCGTCAGTATAGGCCTATTTAAAAGTGGGTTATATGCAATAAGAGACAGCTACTAGAGAAGACAGAGCCTCAGAGAGAAGCTGTTTTCACAGATTTATTGCAGTTTGTTTCAAGCGATGTGAATAACAGCGTGATTACAGCAGCTTCTGAACAAGCCAGATGTCTCAGATGTGTTCAGCTCGTCTTCGTTTCACATTTCAATACATCACAGTGGTAAGCAGAGCAGACAGACAGCACTGTGTGGTTCATAATGTAGGAGACAACAGTGTGGTTTCACTATCAGTGGTAAACAGTTTTCACCCTAAAGAGGGCTCACTTTCTCCTTTTCATAAACTCTACTTACTATTTTTTTTCTTCTTCTTCTTTGATTAAAAACACGTCTTTCAGTGCGTCTCTCAGGCTGTGTTGCATTTTCCAAACATCTGAAGTGGCGGTGCATGGAGCCTTTCATGTGACTGAACATTCAAGATGTCGTGACTGATGGATGGAACAGTAGTGACCATAAATCTTTAACATGGTTTCAACCTCTAAGGCTTCGAAAAACAACCACAGGAAACCTGCAACGATGAAGCTTAAAGCAACATAATAACTACAGGATGAATGAAAATGCGATAAAACCTCAGATTACGGTAAAACATCATCGTTACAATAACTTATTACAACATAAATGGTTTGTAAATCATGATTCAATAGTAACTAGTGATTAGATGTACATTCTTATTTCATTGTTAGTCAATATTATTGCATTATTTATTAAAAGTATACCAAAGCCCTTTTGGTTTAACTAAGGGTTGTTTCACAGGGGACAGATCTTAAGTTAACAGATGTTGTTCCATTTCAGGGGCATTTTAATTTCATTATCTGGCAAGTATTTCATTGTCATTGAGCAGTAGCGCTGCTCAGCCAAGTTTGTGTTTGTTTTCATGTTATCGTTTAAAGTAAATCAGATTGTTTGCAGAGTGCAGTCTCTTTAAATACAGTCAGTCTGCAGATGTTTGCACAGCAGGAGGATTACGTATAAGTGGAGTTAAACCTCCACATGTTTGAAAAGTGTTAAAGCTGCATTAATCAATATCTTATTGAACAATTGCTCAATAAAACATCAGACTATAACCAGGGAGACCTTTGTCCTTTTCCCATTTCCAACTCTTAATGTTGGGGTGTTTTTTTTGTTAAGTATTACCACAGTTATTCGTAATAATTTAGTTTGTGTTTCTGTCAGGAGTCAGACCGAAAGCAGAGGTCAAAAGACTCAATCAAAGCTGCTGAACGTGTAAATATTCAACTGTCTGATTCACAATAACGACTAATGCAGCTTTAAATAATATAATACTCTCTGAAAACTGAAAATAATTAGTGTAAATAATTGTTTTCCTTCAAGCAGAGGCCCCTGAAGGCAGCACAATGGCTGACACTGTTTCTTTTACAAGGTTGTTTGTTCAGCATTTTACAGTCACACTTGTCTTGATGCTGGAGTTTCAACTCCACTACTTTTTTTTACTACTAGTTAATTGTGATTTTGTGCATCTAGAATTATGTATTTAATAACTCAGCTCTTTTATTTATTCATTTTTATCTCATTTCATTATTATTCTATGTTAATTTGCTTTATTTTTCTTTTGATAATGATTTAAATGTTGTAATGCTGTGTACAAAAGCTGCTATACAAAGAAATTGGTGCAAAAATAAGTCTAAAAAATAAATATTAAATGTTTATTCAAAAGCTGAGTGGGAAGAAATCATATTTCAAGAAATCATAACTTTGTATTTGAAGCTATGTTTTCTTTTTTTTCTTTTTTTATGGTTTTGGTCTAAACAGCAATAAAATAACTCCAAAGTTATTCTTTAATAATGTCGATGCACAAACTGAGCAGGAAATCAGTTATTTTGTGGTATTAGATGCCTTTTGTTTTTCTTTTTATATGAAATTATAACTTGTAAAATGACATTTCGCCTTCAGAACACACAAAAAACATCCGTCCTGCTCCAGAGGAAATGAGAAATTATCATAATAGTTTGCTGAAACCACAATCTCCTTTTGGCAAACCAAATAAGATGTTAACAATTAATGTGTTTACATCAATAAAAGATCCTAAGAACAACTTGTTTTAAGCACAGTGACTATAACTGGCCACAAAAACAAGGACATGTGTGGAACTGAAGATAAAATAATCCCCAGGCACTGATCATACACTGGACTTTCAGAATAAAACGCTACAGTACATCATCATGAAGCACCATTAAAATACATTTCAGCTGAAAAAAGACATCGTCTGTGTGTCTGAGCAAATCACTTCCTCCTCTTCTTCTTTTTGTGTTTTTTTTTTTTTAACAGCGTGAAGAGCCGTGGCGTGCAACACATGAAACAGGCTCGTCCGGTCGGTTTACAGATCTGAGAAAACTTTACAGCTACAGGATCAACACAGGAGCTGTGAGGAGTCTCAACACCGATACGTGACGACAGCGTGTGGATCAGCGGCAGCAGCAGAGGTGACAGGAAAATGAGAAACTTACAAAACATTAGAGTATTATAGTGAAGGTTACACCGAGAGAACTGGCATGCAACTCTACGAACGACTGTTTCACTACTGCATGCAGTCAGCTGAGGTGGTTATCCTGAGCGTGCCCAGTTTACCCTTCAGTGAGGGATCATCACTTACTGCTGCAGAGACACACAGAGAGCTCCTTCACATATTTACATTAAAACTGCACTTTAGAAGAAGACGTACGTACATACAGTTCGTACAGTAGTTAGAGCCTCGACGCCCCTTTACGTCCTTATTCCTCAAAACAACAAACCATCCTCAAATCACTGTAACAGTTTGTTGACCAGGTTAGTAGCTTAGTAACTAAAGCTTTCACCATTCTCATCAAGCCCCCGGAGTGTGTTCACGTGCACACTAGTATCCCAAGTAATGCTCAGGTCTCGGGGGGCCTCCTGTTGTGTGTGGCTCTTGTAAACATCTCATTAAACTTCTATGAGTCACACATGCCCTAAAAAGACAACTTAGACTCAAAAAGCCTGTTGTTATTATTTCAATTTTTTACAAAATTTTAGTTTAATTTGTGGAAACTCTGTTAGAAATCAACAAGAATATATATATGTGTGTGTGTGTATATATATATATATATTATATATACACACATACAGGTTGGTAACAAATTAAAGAAATGAGTGGAGAAATGAAATGAAACAGATGTAGATGCTTCCACACAGTTGTCCTGCATGGTACAATTACACAGTTAATATCCCATCATGCTTTACTCTCTTTTTTTCCTCTTTCTTGTCGCTGATGTCGTTGTTCCGTTGTACAGTATGATCTTATGAGTTTCCTCGATAATTGTGTTTGCATCATTATTATGATAAAAAGGCCAATAAATATTCTCTGTGGCAAAAACATCCCATCATGCTCTGTGGCAGGCGTAATTTTCAGGTCTTATTTTGTTTCAAGATGGAAAGAAGAAAAAGATGGCGGGGGCACAAATGGCACGGAGCTTCAGTCACAAGTGTTTCCATAGGAACAGAGACTAAAGTGACATCTGCATGTAGATCTGTGAGAAAGACGTCAGTAAACAGATGGCGCACATTTGATGACGGTGATGCTTGTGCATTAGCGTTTAGTGCATTAGTGTGATATGTGAGGACAAACAGAGGAGCAGCTCTTCCTCAGCTGGCTGAGAACGTCAATGCGGGGACGTGATCAGACTGTGTCATTACAAAAGAGGTGCAAAAACTATCGGCACATCTCTACAGAGATGAGGACAGAGGTGAAAGAAGTAGAAGCTTCACCGACTTCCATGGAGAAAGGACCGACATGGTTTTGGGTCCCGTTGTTTCATTAGAGGGAAGAGTTAGTCATCGGAAATCAGTACAAAGTTTTTCTGAGTGATCACTTTTATCTCATGAGATATTTCTATCCTGATGGGAGGGGTCTCTTCTAGGAGGACGAGGGGTCACTGAATGGTTTGAAAAGAAGGAATAAATTTCTACATAACTTCAAAAACATGCCGGTTTTTGACACTTAATAAAATAATACCTCTCCACTTACTATTTACAGAACATGCTGTTTACATTTCTGAAATCCATTGTCAAACGCATGAAGCCACCAGCCTCCGACAGTGAGGTGCTGCTCTAAGACCAGTGTTTCTTCAAGTACCTCTGAGCCTTCGACTCTCTCTCTATATCTAATCAATATAAATCAGTTTCACTCAGTTTCAGGGTAAAAACCTTTGATCTCCGGTTCATTTCAAACCCTCACGTTCGAAATCTCTCGCAAACGAAATCACTGTAATTGAATCAGACACAGCTGTGCCACTCACATTTCGTCTCACACAGACAAGACTATCCTGCGCTAACCTGCAGACAGCTGACCTCCCACATCACACTCTGATATAAGGATCCGTCTGCAAGCTGCACACACAGCTGTCAGCATCATCCTCATGTGCTGTTGAAGCCACTCGCCCCTGGGCTTTCATCTTCCTCCTCTGTAATCAACACCTCCTCATCGCTCCTCACAAAACAGAGACTCCCTGAAGCAGACAGTTCACACACACACACACACACTCCCAGAGATCAACGAGCCTGCGAGCTGGTTACAGACACACTTCACCATCCTGACAGGCAGCCAGACAAACTCCTGACACCTACCTGCCGAACCGACGGAGGTGTAAATATCTGTGATTCTCTGCAGAGACGTGATGACGGATGGAAACGGGGAGCAGGGACAAAGCAGGGAAACATTTAACTGACTGTTACAGAGCGTCTGCGGCGCCCACTGAGTTCAGGTTTACTCTTTTTCAGACCTCTGGTGAAGGGTGTTTTAAATTTTGTCACAAAAAAAACTTCTGCATGACTGGGTTTAATTTTCAGGAGGAATGTATCAGACTGAGAGGGCAGGCCATGTTTTATATTCTTAAGGCTGCACCAAAATAAACTCAAAGATCTAGTTTTTGTGAGTCCAGCTTTCTCTGGACAGCGTTCTACACAAAGTTTGGGATTTACTTCGTCATATGTCTCAATCCCAATTGAGTTTGTTCGAATGTGCGAAAATCTACAGGCTCCAAAATATTCCCCCGATATTCTTTTAACAAACAAATCCAGTGTGTGACACCAAATAACCTGCTGGCATTCTGCAGGAGGTTACTCAGGGTCACTGTGATCTTACTCTGCGGGACGTTGGACATGCAGAAGAACGAGAAACCTGGTCTCTGTTATAGCGGGAGCAGTAGCAAATTAGAGAAACCTGATTTCCCTCCTGAGGTCCGCCTTGAATGCGCTGCACATGCTCGCTGTCTCTCTGCTTTCCCGCCTCCAGTTTCCTTTTGCGATGTCATTGGATGCCGCTAAACGCGTGTTTCTGACTTGTCTCAAAGATACTGCAGCTACAACAGCATGGTATATTAAACTTGTAACATCTGGGGTCAGCTAACAACAAGATGGAGACTTGTCTCTGTACGACCCGTGGTGACACGCACGAGTCCAGATTCTCCAACTCAAACCTCAAAAATGTTTGTGACAACTTGAGCGAATCGCAGCACAAGTTGAGCCTCCTGCACTCGACTTCAGTTCGTTATGTTACTGGGAAAATTGTATTTAAACCCAAGTTTCACTCCTGGTAAACATCTTTAAGACTGCAATCATCATCCAGATCATGGGTGAGACGCAGCCAACTGCTGGGAAATCTGAGAAAAAAATAAACATTTAGATTTTGGCTGGTGTAAGCTACAGTACATTATGTCTTTTCCTCCAACTGCTGGTCATATTATCAACATGGGAAACTGAGAACACTATGTGTGTTAATGATGAGCACAACGTTTCTGACTAAGGTGACTGCAAATTAAAAACAGACATTGATTTCATGATTCGTTTTGAGGAGTGAGTAAAGGGTCAACAACAAGTAACTTCCACTGGCTCTAAAGACATCAGCTGTAAACACAACGGCACTTTAAGGCATCATAAACTGCGGGGTGTACTGCAGTGCAGCCTTAAAAGTTGGATTCAAGATATTGACGGTGTGTAAAACAACTTCAGGGCCTTCGATACTACTTGTGGTTGAATCTAAAAATCCTCACACCCTCAAGATTATCAAGCAAAATCATCCGTAACATCAACGACGTTTTCAGCTTCGTGCTGGAAACATCTCCACAAGTTCACTTCCTGTGCACACAGGGGGTTAAAAACCAGATCTTTTAATGTCTTTTGCGTGTTTGTGTGTGTCCCGCTTTAGTCTGGTAAAATAACCCCCCCTTTTTACACACAGACCTTAAAATTGTCGCTGGAAAAATAAGTCCGGTTGCATTCCAGCGGCAGAGGACGGAGGCCGTGTGTGGGGAGTGGCAGCGCGTGTGGTGAGCCTGGTAACGACTGAGGAATGAGGCTCTGGGATGAGGAGTAACAGAAAAGGCTCGTGTGGGAGGTTTTCGGAGATGACACACACAACCTAAAATGGCTGTGTGAAAGTGATGAGAGACAGACGATGAACGGTGGGAAATGTGAGATGGAGAAACAGAAAAGAATGAAACAAAATCAAACAAAAAGAAACTCAGGATCAACCATTATTTATTCAACAACTTATGGTTAATTTTGTAAATGATGTTTTTTTTGTTTTGTTTTTTACATGAACACTTTGATTCGTGTTTAAAAAGAAAAAGAAAAATCTGATGTTTTTCATACATTTGAGATTCAAGTTAAAACTGAAATCAAATCCAGTATCTGCTCATTTCTTGTGCAACATTTGGATGAAAAAAAAAAAAAAAAACAACTTTGGAAAATCTGATTAAATAAATAAATAAATAACATGACAATTATCTCAAAACAAAAACTCCAATATATGCTATAGCTTATATCTGAGTCAATGACTAATGTTTTTTTGTTTGTTTTTTTTTAACATTTTTAAACTTTAATAAAGAGATTAAACTGCAACGTGTCGTCTCACCTTTCAAACTGGGTAGAGATTTTTCCTGATTTAAGAATCTGATCTGGAATATGTTTTGATAACTTTGTTTGGGGTTTAATGTCACGTAAACTGAGCGCGGCCGCTGAACTGAGGCTTTTCTAAACCTTTATTAACAGTGTACGACTGCACACTCTGGCAATGGAAAGACGCAAAGTCCAATTTAAGTCCAAAATACGCGTCTGCAATGAGCCAGAAATTTGCGTGTGTTTGTGTGTGAGTTCAGTCAGAGGCTGAGCTGAACGCAAACACACACAAACACACACACAGATACTGTACACTCCCACAGACATGGCCGCTGTGCTGGTTGCTAGCTAGCTTTATAGCTACTGTCTGTGTAGTTGGTCAAATTTGAGGCAAAACTTGGCTTCACTTTCTGCCTGAATACAACATAAGTATAAGTTTTCTGTGTAAATGGTGGTGGCTGACCTGTTATTTCAACTATTATTATTAGCAGTTAAATAGTTTATAATATATGTGTAGGCTTCAAAGACTTAGTATGAACCCGAGAGGTCTGTATCTGCAGACACAGGCTCTGACTCCGCATCATGTTTCCCTGGCATTAAAAATGTTACTGATCCTGTTTTCAGTCTCCAGCTGCCTAAACTCTCCTTCTTTACTTCCACTGAAAGAGAAAACTTTTCATATATTCTACAAAAAGTAAGCTGGTGCAAAAAAGTGGGTACATCTGTCCTCAGAAAGTCCATATAATCAACTACAAGCACGTCACCCCCCAAAATAAACAGAGCATCAGCCTGATATCAAGAAGAAAAGCAGAATCCACAAGATACTTTCTTGGTTTTTCAGTTTCACCATCCACTTCCTTTTTCTAATTAACATATATTACAATATATTTTTTTAACAAATTAAACACCTCAAAAAGAGAGAAAAACAAAATAAAATAAAAAAAAAAGTACATGATGCATAAATGACTTATTGCTCTAAATATTTGTTCTTCTAGTTCACAAACTCCTCGAGCTCAACAGGAATCTTTTAGGACGGTTTGTGTCGTGGTTCACGACACAGTTCAGTTTCCCTGCTGAAGCCACGTCAGACTGAACATTCACACCCTGAGTCCATCAAGTAACACACACCTACTGTATCAAAAATGAAATAGTGCATTTACAGAGTGGCAATACTCGGCAGATAACGGGCAAAGAGAAGGACAGCGAGCTACGATCGGCCATTATTTCCTACTACTCGACTAAAATGTCAAAAAGAAAAAAATCACTGAAAGAATAAAGCAAGGCAGAAAACAACTCTCGTCCTGGTTCCTGAACTGGCTGACAATGAAAAACGACTGATTTAAGTTCACTGTCAAAAAATGCTTCTCCTGCCAACTGCATCTCTCCGCTCCCTTAGCTCGACTTCTTTCTTTTTTTTTTTTCTAAAGACAGCAGCAGCTTAAACAGCACAGAGCAACGCTGCTGCCAGCGGTGAGCCGTGAACTCTGCTCCACTCCTCGCTCTGATGCCGAAGACGAGGACGCACAATCATCGACTACCGTGCACGGCGGCAGAGACCTCCGTTTTGTTTTTGAGGCTGAGAGATGTCTGTGTTTGGGAGATACGTGCAAACAGTCTTTTCAGCGACTGGTGTGTGGCGTTCTTCTGATTTTCATATCAGGGTTTCTACAGGTTTTTCTATTTCAAAACGTAATTATTTTTTTCCAGGATTCCCTGAATGTATTTGAAGATTTGACAGGTTTTCATATATCATAATCACATCCTGGCTGCATGAGGGAAATATGACTGTCACGTCATATCAGTGACTTTATGGCTAAAATACCAAAATTCTTCTTGTTTAAGTTGTTTACTGAAAATGCCAAATACCTTCTGCGTCCAGCTTTTCTCTGTTTCACATCACTGTGGAACTGAATATCTTTTGGGTTTTAAACCACTGGCCGAACAACAGAGTCTATTTTAAGACGTCACAATGGAGCTGTAAAATTGTAATAAATGCTTTTGTCCATAATAGAAATTTAATCAGTGAAACATCTTGATTAAGCATAAAAAAATTATAAACATTAGCTCGTTTCAGCTTCTGAAATATGAGGATTTGCTGATTTTATCTATTCTACATGATTGGTTTGGATGACTGAACTAAACGAGCCTGAGTGAAAATAATCACGCATTAAACAACAAGAGCTTTTCATATTTTCCACATCTCCTTTCTTGCAGGCGTTGACACCAAAAAACACGACTGCAAAGATTGTGTTGTTTGAGGGACCAGTGAGAAAATAAAAGGCCAGACTGTAGGGCTGTAACTAATATTTCCATTATCAATTCATCTTAAGATTATTTTCATGATTCATTGATTAATCACTTGATGTAGAAAAGAGTTTCCTGGTATCTGCGGTAACGTCTTCAAATAGCTTTTTTTTTTATTGTGCAACCAACGGTCCAGACCCAAAGCTGTTCAGTTTACTGTGATGTAAAAACAAAGAAAAGGAACTCGCACTGCTGAAGGTGGAACTGGTGAAATGTTTGGCTTGAAAAATAAAGACAATGATTGTCAAAATAGTTGCCAATTCACTTTCTGCCGAATAACGAATCAATCATTCGACTTATCTCCACCAGACTGAGCTGAAGACAAGTGTATGTTAAGGTTGTTAAAACAGCATAACATTGCACATTGGCTTCTTGACCTTTGACCCCCTGAATGCCTAGAAACAGTGGCACTGCCGCTGGTGTACACAGGGGCCACAAACGGCACCCTCTCCTGCCGAGTGTAATCGAGAAGTTGTCACAACGTTCCTCCGACGTGTTTACACTGGCTGCTGATTTATTCGGCGGAGAGCATGCCATGTCCCGCCCGGAGCGTCTCTAACCTAAACACAACCCTTCAGCGGCGCTGGCTTTGGCCCATGTATGGGGCGAGTGTTTACCCAGCGCCCATCAGTCTGACTGGTCCCAGGCCAAGCAGAGCCCTCGCCCTGTCAGGCAGCGCTGGGTCCTGACCGGGACAGCGCCTGATGGAAGACGGGCAAGCTCTTCATCATCCGCACGTACGACAGCGGATTCCGGGAACGGATTAAAACGGAGCGTCGCCCACTCAGCGTTATCTCAAGTACCACTCCGTCATCTCTGTTTACACCTGAGCCCTTCTCTAGTTACTGCGGAGGAATAACAGAGGGCTGGCCACGACCACAAACTAACAGTCAGTTCTGTTCAGCAGATAGAGGTGGATCAAACGTTTGCTGTGGGTTCACGCTGCAGGCAACACGACAAACAACATTTCCCTCAGAGCTGAGCCGCCTGGCTTTCTTCATAACCAAACGATTAACCAAACATCTGCCTTCTAATCAATGTGAAATTGATCAAAGCCTCCCAGTTTTTCCAACAAAAGCCTCTTATTTGATCCATTACAGGAGGAAAACCCAAACATGAGGTCAGTTAAGCTGTAAAATAATGCATTTCTATTCCAAAAGATAATGTGCGGGCAACACTTTGGGCATTTTTCTTGCTTTTTTTGCGTTTTATAATTTGAATAATTAAATAAACAAATCAAATATGATCAAAATAATCATTAGTTAACTGGAATATGGTGTCAAAGTAGCCGAAAATACGACTGGCCAAGCTGCCTGCAGTGTGAACACAGAGCTGAGTATCTGACTCCAGTATTATCTCTAATCACCTCCTCCTGAGGAAAACTTGTTTCCAGTCAACACACATTCATTGCTACAGTGCAGAGAACAAAAAAAACGAGGACTCAGGTTGTATGTGCCTAAAATTCAAACTACCTGATCTAACGACTGAATTCACCTTCATCCCAAAAACTATATTACATCAAGTGTGAAGAATATCAGAGCTCTGCTGTCTTCTTAAAAAATACACAACAGTGTATAATCCACAACATGGGCGTCAAGAGAAGGCCACTTTGCATTTAACCTCTGAGGGTTATCGTGCTACTCGTGCACAAGAAGCTGCTTTCACCCTCCGACCAGACGACCTCCCAACAGCCGACGACTGTTTCCTGAAACAGAAACTAGTAAAAAAGAAAAATAAAACTCTACCACGACCCACAGCGACCACTGACTTATATCTGGTTGGTGCGTTTGTTTACGTGTCCCTACGTTGACTGTGAACCTCCCTGTTCATAAAGTATCAGTCGGGCTTTATTTTTTATGGGGATGTTTGTTGATTTTTCGGAATAATCAGAATCTGTTGTTAAATGTGCCTCAGTGCAACTTTGGCATTTTACAGAGAGCTACAACGAACACGGGAATAGACGTGAAGACAAAAGATTAATACAAAATGAAAAGAAAATTACAGTACAGACATTTTTTAACGTTGATGTTAGATGTTGCTAACTTCACTCATTGGCTTTTCTAGGCAAAACAGCAACACTTCTGCAGCAATAATCTTTTTCTTTTTTATTTCAGAGGGTGTGATGACCCTAAAACTGATTTTTTTTTTCATTATTGTTAGAATGCATATATAGCATTTGTTAATTTTGTTAATTAATAATTTCATGTTTTTTTAATTCATTTTTAGGAATTTCTATGTTGCGTCTAACAACGTCTTTGGTTGCACTCACCATTTAAACATTCCTATAGCCAGCAATAAGCTTCCTGTCCAGGTACAATTCAGAGAACATAACAAGTGACTTCACAACATGGGAGTTTGATGGAGAAACAAAATAAAAGAGGAAAAGAAACTGAGTGGAATGACGTTGATGACGATGATTTTTTTTTTTTTTCTTTACTGTGCAAAGTTCAGAAATGATCTATCATTTCTCTGAGATGATGACATGAATGAAATGAAAGGCAAGACGGTTCACCTCAAACTTTAAATAATATATCTCCTAATATATTTTCCAAAACATAATTTTTGATGAATTTTTCAACCTTTTGCCAACTTTTAAGTCGGGAGAACTTAAACCACGTCTTCATGTCATTCTGTTCCCCCTGTATTAATAAGTGCTTGAGTCAAATGAAACAAAACCAAATATCAACATATGTTACATGATCAGTCCAGAAGAGTTTAACATAATGGCAATTTAAGTGTCTTTTTGATTTTGTGCATTTTAAAGGCAATCAGCCTCCTATTTTCATTTTTTTTTAACTGTTTAGTCGGAGCTCGATTTCTGGTGAAATTACATTTTGAGAAGGGAGCTGTTACCTTTTTGACTTTTCTCTCCAGATCCATCTGGTGTCCGCAGTTTTCTGTGACCGCGTACTAGCCACGAACTTCTCAACAATATATATATCTTTTTTTTTTTTGCTGTGTGTCCTTTTAGGAGAAATGAGTTAGCTGTTGAGTGTGGCTGCTTGCTCCTTCTCCGCCTTCTCTTTGGCCTTTTCCTTCTCCATCAGCTTCTCCTCCTTCTGCAGCATCACCATGATGTCGGCCACCTGAGTGGTGGAGATGTCGATGTCCTCCTTGTCGATCAGTTCCACCACCTGAGGGGATAAAGCAACACACGGGGAATTCATTAAAAGCTTCGGAAAGACTCGGTGTTAAATCTGAAGCATTTCTATATGATTCATTTTAAAAACTTGGGGCTAAAGAAAAAACAAAAATTTATTTTTAACTTTTATGAACAGTCAAAAATTCTCACTTAAATGTTACAGCTCTGATTTTGATACGTAGGGCAAAAATATTTTCCTTTCTATAACAGCTTATGATTAATGGCCCAACCAGTCATTTTTGACTATATAAATCAAAGGTATATTTTATATTGGATGGAAAATCAATGTATTGCTTCTTAATTGAAATTACAAGCCTATTTAGAAAGAAATCCTAAACGTCACTCTTTTAATAAAACAACCTTTTACAAACCAAAACATTAAAATTGTTATTATGTGTCGTTTAAAGCATGAAATTAATCATATTAACCAATTAAATTACTAATAATCACTAGCAGCATTACCCCAAATCCACATGTTAAATCCTGATGTTAATTACTGTAAATAATCATCAACATAATCCAGATTTAACAAACGACAACAATAAATGAACGATGTGTTCACAGCTAACTAACGAACTAACTCTAATGTTGTTTGTCTGTCACAAAACTCAGAAAGAGCTAAGCTAGTAACTAAAAAAATACAAAACGAAAACTACAACATAAATGGGGAAAGTCGCACTGTCGACGCACTTTGATGACGTCGTCGATGTCGATCTTCCCGTCCTTGTTGTCGTCGAGCGCCTCGGCGATGCTCTGCAGCTTGTGCTCTGGAATGTTCTGGATCTGCCGCATGACGTTGATCAGCTCGTCGATGCTGATCAGGTTCTCCCTGAAGGTGTAGAACAGACTGTATACAGGAAACGGTTACCAGGTTTGACCGCACGTAAAATGTGGTGGAGAAAGTCTAGAGGTCAGGCCCAGATCACACCAATCAAACTGATTTTAGAGTTTCATTTCTTTTTTTTAAATTTACAGCAGGTTAAATTTGGACAGAAGGGTTCAATCATGCCTAAATGCAGTGCAGCACACTTCACACTAACAGATTCACTGATTTATTCTTAAAGCTGATATATATTGTGGCACGAGGAATAAATTAGTCTTATATTAAGGGTGCTTTCATTCACAGAAATATTTTCTAGTAGATTTATAAATCAAGAATTTTAATAAAGCTCATACTTGTTCAGCCTCATTAAAGGTCACAGATCTCTGACACAGACTCACACAGTCTGAATTACCTTTCAAATCAAGCAGCTTAAAAGTCAGATCTTTGTATTTCAGGTGATTTCATTCATTAAGGGATAAAAACTGTTTAGTAAAATTGGAGCACAGCACTCAGTGGGCAGCACCTCGGAGTGGGGAGGAGAAATGGAAGCTATGGATAAGGTGAAAGCAATGACTGATTCCTTTTTACAGCACAATCTCAGCAGCTGATGGTCAACAACCATAATGCAGGATTAGCATCGGGCAAGCAAGCAAATGGCGGTTTACCACAATGTGTCTTACCTTGTGGCATCACTAGCTTTTGTAAAGAATAATCTGTAAAATTTTAAATTAATTAGGAGCTGGATTTGGTCTTAAACATGTGAACTAAAACAATTATTATCAATTTAGTTTTTTTCTGGGGAAACCTTTGGTTCCTTGTTTTATCTCCACCACCATTTTACAGTGAAAGTAATGATGATGATGAAGATTATGGAGATGATGAGGATGATTGTTAGAAAAACAACAAACATCACGTATACATAAAATTAGGATATCAACAAATTAAAGCACATTATCAAATTTTTAAATAAGAAATAACTTAAAGCTATAAATGTTATGTCATGGAGAGATGAGGTAAACAATTCATAGGCAACATTTTGGCCAGACTTTTTGAGAGCGATCATAAAACACTGTCAAACAGGCGCGAGCTTTGCCTCCTCAGACAGAACTGCCTGCAGAAGTTGCACAGTAGAGACTTGAATTATGAAACAGCAGCACTGGCTGCTTGTTGGAACAACGGCCGACAAGAAATCTCCTCCATTCGTGCGAACAGTGACTGTCCTCGACATCAAAACGTTGCCTTTGCATCATTCACTTTCAAAAGCTGCACAACCTTCACAGACACAAACACCACAGACCTGAGAGATGGAGCGGAAGCCATGAGAGACGGGAAAGCTTCAGTCTCAAGGGGAATAGTTTGGGTTTGTCTGCTTTCTCTCCAGAAGTGAGAGGATTGGACAGGTGTGATAACAATCTTATTCAATATATTGTGTTAAATTAGTGAATCCTTTAAAGGGTAAAACCCTCATAATGCCTCAGGTCTTTGCTTCATTAGCTGTGGCATCACTACACTGTCGCACAGCAGCGATGTGGAACGGAGCTGTTTGCGTATTGTTCTAAGCTTCAGCTGACAGCAGCGCAGTGGGGAGAACGACATGTTTGGCTCTTACCCAACAGGTGGCGTGGTTCCACTGTCCATCTGTCCGTCCAGGATGACCTTGTCCTTCTCCAGCTCCAGGATGATTTTGTCGATGCGACCGATCATGCGGTTCACTCTCTTGGACAGACGCTTGCTCGCCTTTGACTCTTCCACCGTCTTCTCCTGGCCGCTCTTAGAGAGCTCCTTCTTTATTTCCTCCAGATCCTGGACAACACACATCACAGAGACACAAATTAAAACACAGAAAGAGCATTCCCAGGCTCGCAGAAGCACACTACACGCTTTCCTTATTGTCCATTCTGAGACAAGCTACTCAGAAACCTTTGATTTGAACAGCAATACAGCTTGACCCTCATCTCCCTACAGTAGTTACTGTCACAATCAGGCACCTCGTTGTATTCTTGGACGTCATCTTTCAGTTCCTCCAGCTCTTCTTTCTCCAGAGTCAACAGCCTCTTTTGCTCCTTCAGCTTTGAGCAGGCATCGCTCAACAGGTCAATCTCTTCCTTGGTGATCTCCTCGCCCTGAAACATGAACATACGATTGAAGAGATTTGCTCCAAAGTATTTGATTATCACTGCTTGGATAAAAACATTTGTCCTTTTTAAAAACACACCAATATGTAATTTGAAGCAAACTAAATTAAAACCGCTTTAAAGACTACTAAACACAGTAGCTTATGGTCACATTTTCCCCTCTAAAATGGTCGTATGTCACTATAAACCCCAGTTACATTGAGTCAAGTGTGTTCTCTTAACAGGAAACACATGTTCATTTAATATAAACCCACATAAGAGACCAACCCAAACACACAAAATGGTTAAAAGAGGGAAGCTAGAGAGGATGTCGGGATACTCCCCATAACCCAACAACATGTTACCACAAGATGGAGGGAACTGTGTGCAGCTACAAAGGGAAGAAAAGGTTCAACTCGGCCAGTGACACTGCCTGGGAGGATAGGCAGGGAGTACAGGAGGAAAAGTCCATACAGATGTGGGTCAAACAGAATTTGCAAATCATATTTAGCATTTGTTTCACAATAATGACCCTGGTTTGTCCACACTGCAGCCGTTTTTCATTCTAGGAAGAGGGAGGCTGTATTTCAGGCTTACATGCTCCCTGTTGTTACAACTTGTCTGCGATTTGTCTGAACTCTTTACGGTAATTTATCTTGTCTGCTTTTCATCCCACTTAAGAACACACAAAGCCGAACATGAGCGTTTGTGGTCTGCCCTCGCTTCGTTTTCTCCTGCTCTGTTTTCCTGCCGCCTGATGTCAACATCCACCTAATCATATACCCATAAAACCTTGTGTTTAGAGGTCATTTCCTGTAATTCAGATTACGTCTTCATCCCCCTCTGAACGGGAGATCAAACAGCAGTCAGAAAAGGGAAGAACAAATGCCACAATTATGTGCAAGTACTGATTAACCCGCATCTGGGTCTGCTCAGAGAAAGACGGGACAGTGTGCGTGCAGGGACGGACTGGTACGGATGTGAGGGTCGTGTTGGGAGGAGACATTGTTAAACCTAACCTGGTAGCGCAGGAAAGCTTGCCACTGTTCAAACTGCGCAGTCCAGAAGACACAGAGGTGACAAAGGTGGCGACAGGTGAATGATAAATAAATGACTTAGTAATAAACAGAAAATGTGTCTAATCACAATGTCAAATATTAATGTTTTTGTGGGTTCATAGTAACTTTGGGTAAAGAGGCAGAAAAATGATCCGTGACATTAATTTTTTGTTAATTATAACACAAATTTAACACCATAACTAAAATATTATCTTTAATACATTTGGATTTTGGAATTACAAAGATACAATAAGATGATATAGTGTATGTAACATGATATATATAAAAGGTTTTAATAATCAAAAAAATATAGAATTTATATCTGATATTATAAGCAGCTAAAAGTTGTGTAAAATATTAGTAAAAAAAAAACCCTGTGCAGCCTTTTATAATCTTGTGATTCCACCAGCTGTGTGTTTAGAGATGTTACCTTGATTCCCTCGATGACGGGCGCCGTATCCCTCAGCGTCTCTGAATGAGCAGACTTGTCCGCCATGGAAATCGCCTCGTTGTGCTTCGCCCTCTCTGCTTCAAGCTCCAACTCCCCCTCCTGCGATCAGCCACACAAACAACGACAGGGCTCAACAAAGTCACAGAGGAGAAAGAAGCCCACCTTTTTATAATGCGTACGACAACACACACGTGCTTCTCGGGCTCCACGACACAATCAAGTACAGTACTGCTGACTGAACTGTGTCTCTCGTACCAGGTATTTAAAAACTAGTCTAGTACCAAAAGCTGCCATTCGCACACAAATTAAATAAATAAGGAGAAGAGTCTTTACCCTGGCAACCTTCTCTGCAGCGTCAGCCAACCTCTCCATCTCACGGTCCTTGTTGTCCTGGCGTATGGTGGCCTCCTCCTGCAGCGTCGTCTCCAGTTTGGTCTTATTGTCCACTTTGGAGAGCTCCATCTCTGCCGCCATCAACTGGGCCTCCTTTGTCTGGAGGGGGAGGAGGAGGGAGCATTGAGTGAGTCGTTAAATACGTTCCATCAGATTCTGGTCTTTTTAATACTTAAATAAAACACATTCATTACATATCCAAGCTCTGGCCTGTGCACATACCACCATCTCAGGGAGCGTCTGCAGTGTGGTCTTCAGCTGGTCGGCAGGGGACAGGGTGTCGGGGAGGAACATGGCCCGAGACAGCAGCAGCAGAGAGGTGGGGATCTGTTGGTTCAGATGCAGCTCCAGCCACTACACGCACAACAGAGAGACGACACATGTTTCCACAGATTAATAAAATTGTTTGAGTCTCAATAACCACATTAATTAATAAGATGAATCAGTGAGTGGAACGATGCATCAGTTGGGGCTGCAGATACTGTGATAAGATTTCATTTTGCATGTACTTTTTTCCCTTTGTTTAAATAATGCTTTTACTTTGTAAGGCTTGAAAATGACCAAATGCTAATATATTACAAATGGCACAGATTACTAGCTTTTCCAGTCAATGCCGTGACACCAAGAACGCAAAAAACTAGGACAATAATGTGTTGACCAGATAATTAAACCCTGGAAATATCCTCCATCCCTAGTTGTTGTTGTTGTTGTTGTTGTTGTTGTTGTTGTTGTTGTTGTTGTTGTTGTTGTTGTTGTTGTTGTTGTTGTTGTTGTTGTTACCTGGCTGAGTTGCTCTCTCAGTCGTTCTTCTGTGACTCCCAGAGACCTCATCCCTCTGACGCGACAGGCTGCCTGCACCTCGTTCACGTTCAGACTCTCCACTCCTTCCTCTGCTATCAGCTGGATAAACAGAGCACAGAGGTCACACACAGCCTCTTAAATCAATTCACCTCCATTTCACCACAGCTGGCTACCGTTTCCACAGATTTCTGATTTTCCTCTATCTGTAAGTGTAGCCGTCTGCTCAGTTTTGAAAAGTGATAAGAGGAAGAAAACTGCTAGACCTGATAAAAAGGAAAACTGTCACCTCAGAGCTTTATATACCTTGTCATCTGCGCGGATGGCCCTCAGCTTCATGATGAGCTGGAAGCGGAGGAAGTTGTTGGTCCCGATGGACTGGAGCTCCAGGAGGCGGCACAGAGCCACCAGCTGGGGTCGAGTCAGGTTGTCCAGAGTCAGCTCATCCTCAAACAGTTTGGAGAACTTGATGATCTGCTCATTGCTGGGTCGTTCCCCGGAGTCCCGGATCTACAAAGACAAAGTTTTTACGACTTGTTAATGTTTTTTCAATGATGGCGGTCTTCTATAAGTCTGGGAGGGGGACAGGCCGGACCCCATGCAAAAATATATCTGTTTTCAAACATTAAATCAAGGAGTTTCATCAGAATTCTCTAATTGAGACCTAAACATTTCATATTTGTCCAAATGTTGGTGTCATAAAGTCGTTTCTAACAAAGTGAAATTCATAAGCACTTTAGTTACATGAATGACCTGATATTTCAGATTTCAGCCATTTTGACTCTTACATATATAGAACACCAGACCAACCAACCACAGACAATTCACTGTTTCCACCACCAGAGGGCAGTACTGAGCCTTTCCCCTATGTTCAAGCTGCCATCTCTCTCTGGCAACACTGACACCAACCTTCTGGAAGAAGGTGGAGAACTCCTCCGTCACGTCGCCTTGGGCAACCTTGTTCCTCAGAGCGATCTCCTCGATGGTGTCCTGCAAGAACTTGGCCATCTCCAGTTTGACCCTCAGCTCCTTTTTCAACCTCTCCTCCTAAAAAAAACAACAACAACAGGTCATAAGTCCAATGTGGTGTAAAAAATAAATAAAATCCACATTCTACATAATAACTGTGATGAATAAGATTAGATCCAATTTAGTAAAAGTGACACTTATTAGGGCGACACAAAGTGAAAGGAAAACGTAAAGAGAAAATAAGAAAGAAAAGAACTTACATTTTTTTTTTAAAACAAAGATATTTACATTGCATAATTATAAGTGTTGCCACACATAAGCAATGTGGAACAACAGGTCAGGGATCCTGTTACGATCCAGATTAGATCGTAATCAGGATTAACTCTAGTCAGGATGAGACTCGTTAGGATCCTGGGTGAAAGTTCATGTCGACACATTAGAAATCAACATTCATTTCATTATTAAACTCTGGATACCTGTATATTCTCACTGATTCTGCAACATGGGAGACTGTGATATTCATTTTGTCAAGATTTATTATTGAGAAACATCAGTCTTCAGAATAATCAAATACGTTTTTTTATATTAGATGCTTTTCTTTGTCATATCATAGTGAAGTGAATATATTTGGGGTTTTGAACTTAATAAAACAAGCAATTTGAATATGTGACGTTAAGATGTGGGAGATTACAGCTGACATTTTGAACCAATTAATAAATTAATTTAGACAATAATCATTAGCTGCAGGCCTAGTTGAGACACTGTGTCTCAAACCACACCCACCTGAAACTAGACTACACAATTCAATTGCAACTACAACAGCTGGCAAAATCATCTCTAAATTTGACTTACGCATCTTTTGATGCAGCTTTGGTTTAAATAGGAAGCACAGATTTCCTTACCTTCTTTGACTGTGTCTCGAAGGTAGACGGCAGCATGTTGGGGAAGAGTTTCAGAGCTACAGGAAGCAGGAACTCCATGAAGGGGACGATGATGAACACCAGGAAGGGGAGAAGTCTGAAGACGTCTGCACATGTTCTAAGAAACTGGGGAGAAAATTCAAGAAACTGGCATGAAGACGATGTGAAGGCAGCTTTGAGTATCCTGAGGTTTGAGGCCAACGTCCACTTGTGACCGTCTATGTCAGTGTCTGCTACTGTTTGGTTTCTCAACAATGAATATGGCTGATCAGAATAAGTACGACAACATCCTACGAGTGCCATTCATTTGCACCAGGCCGTAGTTCTTGCGAGCCTCCAGCAGAGAGCAGCATCGAGAGAAAAAGCCACCGGGGGGAAACCTGTGAAACTGTTTACCCCATCTTCCTTTGTCTCTTGGTACAATCACCCTGCTCAATCCCTCTAATAACAGTTCCAACAGTCAGCACTTTTAACCCTGTGCCCATACATCCCCAGAGCAACAGAAACCTCCTAATTCACTGGTGCATTATTTGCATGGAGCCGTGGACCAAAGTGAACATTCTGCCTCACAAGGCTCAAAAACTGCCCACTTGAGCCAACAGGAAGCACATTTGTTCGGCACAGACCTGAACAATCCTCAGGGTATAGAAGTACCGGGCAGACACTAGTCTACTTCATTGTACAGCTGTCCAACTGTGGCTTACTGACTGTCCTGGGACACAATCCCAACCGGCCATCTACAGAAATGGCCCTGAGGGGAGAAGGCCAAAACACGAGTCCTTCTTTCTCCGCCCTTTCCACCTGCATGTCAGTAGACCAGTAGGGTGAAGGATTTAGGCTAGGCTGAGTGAAAAGGCCTTTGTCCACGGGCCCATTGACATGTATATCATCTCCCAGAGTTCCACATCAAAAGGAGGGTGGAGGGGGTGAAAGATTAAAATAGAAGGAGCCTTAAACGGAGGCCTGAGTATTGTAAGCGAATATGAAAGGAGGAGATTAGGGAGGCAAAGCCAGTCCAGGTTGGATGAATGGGGTGTAGATGGGTTCGGGACATGCGCTCCGAGGGAGTCAGCTGCATTTGAAAAGGTGCAGATGTGATGGTGGTATGGGTTTAATGGAGGGGAGGGGTGGGGTGGGGGGGACATGGTGGTCATCATCAGCACTGACCAGCAGCTATTAGCACTGCAGTGAGGCTTCATTTCCCCTGTGTCTTCAGCCTAATCACACAGAACATGTTGGATGTATTGGAAATCGAAATAACTAAATTATATTGTTTACTGTCTTTCACTGGAATCATATTGTGATGCACTACTGCATCTATTAAACTGAGAATAATTTCATTTAATGCATTTGTCAGAGAGGGGGGGTTGACATTGTTATTCCAAATTACTAGAAGATAACAGATAAACATAAATGGTGTGAGTCGATTTCCCATAAATTTTCCCATAATTACTCTCTATAACATTTTTTCATCTTAGATAATCTTGTCATCTCTAGAGCTGAAACAATTAGTCGACAGACAGAAAAATAATCTTCTATTACTGTGATGTAATCAAGTAATTTTACAAATCCCAAGTGAAAGCTTCTAAATTGTGAGCATGTTCTGTTTTCCTCTGTTTTACATCCCTGTAAACTGGACAGTTGGTCAGAAAAAACATCATCTGAAGACGTCACCTTGGACTCTTGCAAAAAAGGATGGAGTTTTTAACACAGTCAATTATTTGAGATATAATCAGCAGATTAATCAATAATGGAAATAATCATTAGTTGCAACCCCAGTCTCATTACAGATCTTCATTTCACTGGTTTGGAGCTCCAGCCTTTTACAAACACGGCAGGTCCCTTTGTTCTCGTGTGTCAATCTGAATTGTGAAACTCCACTTTTTAAACATGCCTCTGCACTGATGCCTGTAAGTCTGGCACCTTTACGTCCTATAAAGTTCCCAAACAGCACCTGATGATTACAATCAGAGACATGTTATTATAATCCTGTATTTTTAATGTTGTAGAAGATGTAAAGATGGGTATTCATGCTCTTGTCAACCTCAGGAGTTCGTCGGTTTTGGCACGTTCAAAGGAACGAAGATGAACATGGATTCAACTTGGCTAAAATGCTCTAGCCAATGTCAGATATAGCATATAATGTGGGTTTTCAACAATCATTTCTATTAGTCACCGTGGTGGATGAAGAACCATCATATTCAGGTTTTTATTTATGTTTTTAATCTTTTAAATTTAGCTATTTATCAAAATGAGCTGGTGAGTTTTGAACTTGGCAGAGTGTCTCAGCCACAGTGCAAGATTCCCAGACAAGGGCAGCAGTGGCCCGGTCATCCAGTCACTCGATACTTCACACCTTCAAGTGGAGCATTCACAGCTTGCCAGTCATGTGGACTAAGTCTGTACCGTCCTGTACTACAGGAGGGGGGAGGGTGGCAAAACTAAGTGAGGCCTGAACTGACCTGCTCACCTTTCCCTGAAATGACACCCGAGTACCAGTTCCTGCATCAGATTACTGCCGTGAGCAGCGGGCATGAACCCAGGCAGCTTCTCTGGATGTCAGACGCCCGGGTGCCATGAATTCAAAACAAGTAGCTGATTTTGTCAGAATATGAGAAGAACCTGTTGTTTAAACAGTTTCTATTGCTTCACTGCTTGTTTCTTGTTTTTCTTCAAAGCCGTGTTTATTCTGCATCTGGTTTAAATTAATGATTGTAAAACTTTATCCACATATGAGTGAATGATATGGTTACATCATCAGTTAAAATTTAACTATAATCAAGAGGTGTTTTACTATTTCAACACATCTCAGTGAAGTGAAATTTTATTCATTCTAACAAGGTATTTCATCACATGGCTGCAGTATCATCATAAACTTCCATTAAACTTTCAGGAAAAGTAACTAAGGTTATCATTGTTTTGCTGTTTTTTTTTTTGTTTTGTTTTTTTACAAAAAAGTGTTTATGAAACTTTCGAGAAGTGTAAACGTTTGATGTAAACGTTGGGGCGAAGCTGAAGTTAAATGAGGAGTTTTCTAATTAAAGCCACAACGTGTAAAAGCTTCTACCTAAAGAGCTTTAATCAAGCAGCCGGATCTGCTGAGCGCCTGGTGAGTAAACACTCAGCGTGCAGCCAATTTCTATAATTGATCCCATTAGGTTTGAGAAGCTGTGGATTAAACATTTACAGAACAAGATGTCTGGGCTGCCTTGAATCCTTGCTCAGTCATCCCTGATCTTTAAATTCATACTGGCTTTCTACTGTGTGAACCACTGAGTCAAAGAGGAGAAATGGCCTCGTTAGACTGGAAACAGTGGCTGACGGATCAGTTCTCCCATTACTGTTTCTGTTCAAATATAATGTTCTGTAATTGAGCAGACCTTTGAATTTTTTTTTTTTTTTATAAAACGGCTGACAGAATACACATACTCTCCAGATATGGTCAAAATATACCAGTAATTCACAGTTTCCTAAGCCCCGCCCCTTAGTTACTGTTGCTAGACCTGTAAAATTTTCCATCCCAGCACAGCACACATGCAGTTCACATTGACAACTGTTGCTGGCAGATTTTACCCACTGTTGCTAAGTAGCTGATCAGGCTAACATCAGCTACATGACATGCTTGAAAATAGTGCTGCAATGATTTGCTGATTAATTGATTATCTGATCAAAGTAGAATTAATGTGCAACTATTCTGATAAACAGTTAAGTCGTTTAAATAATTTTTCAAATATGCCAAATATTTGATGTGTCAAGCCTAGGACCTTAACTTTTAAGAACAACCTTTACTTGAAGCCAGAAAACTCAAATTTAACACATTGATTTACTTCAAATGAACATTGGCACATCACAGTCTAAACAATGTGTAAATGTAAGTCGCAGTAATGGCTGCTCGACAGTGCAACACAGGAAAAAACATGTTCCTTGGTAAAACATCATCTGAACGTATAGTGTATAGTTCTTCCCTGCATGCCTCACCTGTCTCCTCTCACGTCGGGACAAGGTGTGTCCGTTCAGCACCCTCCACAGCATTCGCCCAGCAATGGTGGTATCGATCCACAGCAGCCTGAAGCCGTGGTAGTAGTGCTTGATTTCATCTATGACCCGCTGTCGGAGCGTCCGTCTCACAGGTTCTGCATCGAGCGTCGGACTGTACACCGGCCCTCCTTCCTCCAGCTTCTTCTTGTCCTTTATCGAACGTAGTGACTTCTCCACCTTTGAGTCGTCCCATCTCCTCCTCGAAGTGTGTATCCACCTGACGCCGGAGATGTCCTGTGGTCGTGCTATTGTCCACTGGGTCCCTGATGCGATCGCAGGGTACGTTGAAGGGGAGGCCCCTGGCACAAAAGCGCAATACAGTCGCTGTGAGTCCGCGCTCTGGCAGGGGCCCACGTATCCATCTGACAGGGGGAGGGAAGGACCGAGTGAAGCGAACTGGGCCAAACTGCCAAGTTGGAGTCCATCAAGTCTGAGAAGACAAGAGGAGGAGGAGCTTCAGAACACAATACAATATATAAATGCTATAAGACCTATAGTGAAACTATAACACCGCCATTAAGTGAAATCTGTTACAGGAATGAAAAAACAGTACAGAGCTTTCAGAAAGTGTGTGTGTGTGTGTGTGTGTGTGTGTGTGTGTGTGTGTGTGTGTGTGTGTGTGTGTGTGTGTGTGTGAATTAGGTTGGTTTCTAACATAAAAGTAGGAATCACAAAGCTTTAAATGCTTCTAAAAGTGTTTTATATTATACTACGCACTGGGCCTTTAAAGGACTATTTTTATTTTACAAGTTACTCTCAGATGTTCACAGGAGCTGCAGTCACTGTGTAAACCCCACATTTAGTTAGCTTACTTTTGAGTGGAGAGTCTGAGGGCTGTGCAGTTGAAACAGGCACCATCTTGTAGTTTCCCTGAAAGGACAGAAAAAAAAATAAGATGAGCAGCTGAGTTCTGGTGATAAGCACCCATAAGCATATACACCCATACAGAGCACACACAGGGCTGTCATGAACTGCTGCTGATGAGTGAATGAGCAGATCAAACATCAGCAGCTATCTGCAGGGGTTGTCTGGTCTGACGCCTTAATGCAATTTTATTTCTGAACTCACTGACCGAGCTATGACACCATCAAAAACACACAGTGGTTATGCAATAATGATATAAAGGGAAGTCACTCCCGGTGTCTTATGTAACGGTCTATCTTGAAATGCATCTCGAGCAGGCCTTTGCACTGGTTTTCAGGGTTTGCTAATACTAGTTTGATCAAGACAGCCTGAATTCAGTTCACCAAAATATACAAAGACTCACTTTAAATACAGGTTTTATAGTAAAATTAATCTCTGTTGTTCTACAACCAAGTTCAGTGATTATTTAACTGCTTACTAATGTTTTTAAATATTCTTTGTTAAAGTGACTCCCAGACAGTTCGAGTGTATTGTTCCTGTGTAAATATCTTCACACTAGTCTGCCTTGGTGGCCATAATGTTCACACCCTCAGTGAGGCCCACATGGGGTTTCCTAACCCCCAGAGGCCGCTCTCAGAGGCGAAGTGCGTCAGAGAGAGGGCGGAGTGGCGAGACACTTCAAACCAATCACATGAGAGCAGATGGCTTAACCACGCCCTCCCTCTGGTTCTCACATGGCCGGCTGGAGTGAATCCAGCAAGGCCTGGTTGAACATGACAGGCTGTGGCTGCCAGCCAGGAGGACACAGAGTTTACTGGAACAGAGTCACCTTTGTGGCTGAGTGGCCGGCTGCTGCAGCACAGAAAGAAAACCCTGGAAATACAGTAGATTACCTAACCCTATATGGTTGGCCTGGGCTTTACACACATCTACATTCTGCAACAGTGTTTTCTCTGTGGGTTTATCCCTCTGCGGGTTTTAACAGTTTGGGTTTCACATTTACACTTCATTCAGTCCAAGATATGTTCCATTAGGAAGATCATTTTCTAATTCTGGCTGCACAACTATTATTTATTACTACGCTACATTTGTTCATGAACATGCTTGTTTTCAAATAACACAAGGATATATTAAATATATTAGATATATAACCTGTGGTCTATGCATGTGTTTCCTTTACACACAGACACTCCCTATGTGATTAAATACTTCTGTCTTACATAATGTGTAGTGTAACATGATGGCAATACAAAACACGTATAACACGTATAAATACTGGTTATAGCAGGTAAATTTACTGCATTAACATCACTTTCGTTACTGTTTCTATGGTAATGTGGCCGTGGATTGACACACATTAAACCTCGTTCAAGCAAAACTAAGCCTGTTTTCAGAGAACCAAAAGCTTTCAGCAACTGACGATGAGATAGAACATTTAGTTTCAGGTTTGGCGACCTACAGATGTTGCCATACCAGTTTAATTATATGTTTTCATGTACTTGGGAAATTTTCCACCTCAGAATACCTGGTCAATGATTAGCATTAGCTAAAGTTTGAAACCACATCTTGTTTTTTATGAAGCGTGTCTACTGAACCTACTGCTGATCTAAATGTTGACATCTGCAGCAAAGTTCCTCCACAGAACCATGTGAATCTCTGCAGACTCCTGAAGTATTACTGTTGCATTTGTAAAGTAATGTACAGTGTTTATTGGCCTTTAGGTATCAGATAAGACTTATTTTACAGCGGCAATGGCCTTGATTTGGTCTTGATTCAAAATAAACTCGGTCTGATTCTGGAAGGTCATGACTAGGTCATGCCCTGCCCTGCCTGCTTGACTTTTTTTTTCAACAGTTAACTCATGTGTGACTCACAGCCTGCAGGGGTTTGGCTGTAAAGCACTGAAACAACAGTCTAATAACATTTCCTTATGCACTCTGTGAGCCTCGGGTCAGTTTCCTGACATGCTCCTGTGATCAGGTTGAATAAACACACATCAGTTGTTACTTTTAGTTTCATCTATGTCAATATAGGTGCAACTGGTTTGCACACAAACAAGCCATACATTTTGTTATCTAACGATATACTGAATCTTATGTAAAATATCCTTTGTTTTATCAAAAGTGTGAGTTCACATGTATAAATTCAACTGAAATGGAGGGAAGAAAAGAAGAGGACAGCTGGTAGGGCTTTATAATTGGTTTACCTACTGGACACCTCCCATCACAGATGTTTCTTTACATTAAATCCAGAACAGCAAACAGTACAAACGTCTGCCCTGGATCCACAGCCACTGTGAGACTTGTTACGTCACTGCATCTATATCCTTTTATCTATTTGTTTAGATGTACAGAGTCCACATGTAAACAAACAAGCTTGTTTATCAGGATCAATTATAGTAAGTTTAAATCCAGACTGTTCACTTTGTTATGCCTATCCTTCTGAGTATGTAGATCTGGTGTCAGGCACCTCCTTTCACAGTACTCATAAAATATGATATTTTTGGGTCATTTCCCCTGGGAGAACACTCTCAGTCATACTGAACATCAGTGCAGAGACAACAGAGACTCACATTTTCAGGCACCTCAGTGTGAAATGAGTCTAAATCACAGTGGTTGCAGCTGGACAAACCACATGAAATGAATAAACACTCCAATGGTTGAACACATTGCTCCATATGTTGTTGTAGACGCCCTTTCACACACACCAACACTGCACCTACACCAATGCATGCATGTGTACCATCACCTTATCGCAACTGAAACTTTACTGTTTCTCTCATACTTTCTTGACGCTGTGTTAGATAATGCTCTAATCTTTACTATGTCTGACCTTACAGCTTTTGTTTGATTACTGCTAAACATCCACTCTGCAGAGACAGCACACTGGTCAATGTTCAGCAGCACTGAAGGCTAATCAGGGTGTTCTTGGTCACAACTATAAAACTTGAGTCAAAGATTGTTTTTTTTTTATTTTCCTTGTTTATTCAGAGTCGTTTAGAGCTGGGATTTATTATCAACCGATTATTATCTAAATATTGACACTGTCAGCTTTGTCCAAAGGGAGACTCATGATCAAGTTACAACTGTATTTATGAGATGCTCATATTATGATCACTACCAGGATATGAGGTAATGTCCACCATATTATAGGAATTTAATAGTGCTCAAGTCAGCACAGACATGAATACATAATGGGAAAATGAAGTCCAGTCTGTCTCAGGTGTAGTTATTAGAGGCGCTGACCTTTCTTCATGGAAGCACTGCAAATTGTCGGATAATCTGGGCCTAAAGCCAAGAGCACAGTCTCGGACTGTCCACTGCAGACAGACAAATCCCCATCACGACCCTCTCATCTATTTATAAGCACAGCTTTAATGCACCAACTCAACTACAAACATTTATCATTCAGTCTGTAGCATTGTTATCTAATTCATAAACCCCATTCACTGACAGTCTGTGACACACCTACAAATTAAACAGTGAAAGTGCAATATCTACGCCTTAATATCTACGCTGGTTATACAACAGGTAACCTACAAGGCTTATCAGAAATGTGCAGGGATGTGAAGTTACTGAGTTGGTCTGGAGCCACATGCAGTTTAACCAATTCCCAGTTCAAGACCAGTCAGTGAAGAGACAGATTTGAACAAAACATAAGAGTGCTCCTCTAAAAAGAGGGTGGACATGAATAAAATGGATGAACTCTACTCTCTGATTACTCTACTATGACATTAGTCATTGAGATGAGCAGTATATATAAAAAACCTCTGTCATTGTCTAATTTTATATCATGATGTCATTCTATAGTGAATATATATACTAAAATAAGTATGTGAAAAATCAATTGAGAAATTGTTCATGGATTAAATAACCATGTAGGAATGTCTGTTCTTGGCTAATCCAAGATGTATATGAATGTATAAAATACCTGAGAAATTAAAGTAACACAGATTTAAAAAAAAAAAAATAAAAATACTATAGTTATAAAACAGTTATGCTCAATGTCAGGCTCATTTTCCACAATGGTTTATAAAGGGACAGCACAGGAGTTGGAAAAAAACTAAATGTATTTGACACTTTACAGCACTGATTATCTATTACTCAATTTAGGGCTGTAACTAAATATTATTGTCATTACTGATGAATCAGTTAATTGTTTGGTTTGCAAAATGTCAGAAAAACTTGAAAAATAGGATTTTTCACTAGATGAATGAAACAATTAGTCAGTTCTGAAAATAGTTGATTATTTTTTGAACGATCAACGTAATTATCATTCCAGCTCTAGTAAAAGTGAGACATGTACTGCATATGAACCTGAACTAAAAGTCAAATGTTAGCAGCAGCCCTTTTCGGAAGTTGTTTAGGAAAAGCAGAAAATTCCCACACTACTCTGCATTTGCAACATCCTCATTCCTGTGGTTCCTTATTTCACAACCTTGTCCTAACAAACGACCAAGATAAACTGTACAACAAGGCATTTGGATTAACTTAAGGAAATCAGCACAACATAGATCCAAATATAGCTTCATTCGTGTTTAAATCCCATTTCTTCTTATTTTTTCCCCACTGCAGATCTTGCTTAGCTATGGCTACTTTGTGGATGCAGAATAAACAGATGGGAATAAACCATTCTGCCATAGCAACGAGCATCCTGTCAGACTGCAGTGGAAAGAGGGGGCGCTCTCCAACCAGAACATAATCCAGGTTGTCCTCAGATAACCCACATCATGTTTTGCTTCTTATTTAATTCTCATCACCAAGGTGTGGTGCCTTGATGCTGATTCTTGAGAGATGCTATACATAAACCTTTACATGCAATCCCAACATTGATACAAGGTGGTTATTGATTTATAGCTTACAGGAATGAATGGCAGACTATTTACAGTGTTATACCCAGTTATCTGCTGGTACCCTGTCACCTTGAGCCATCCACCATCTCCCCTGAAACCCAAACAGGGCCAAACAAGGACCACATACCGTGAATACATTACTCGTCTAGATGCTAATGTAACCCAAGCTAAGTTAGCTTCTTTTCGTCAAAATAAACATTAAATCTACACAGTAACAAACAAACACAGAAAAGTTACCTTTTCCTTTCCGGAATTCGTTCTTTAAAGATCGGGATGTTTTCATTAAAGGTGCCCGGGACCTCGTAAACAGGATTAACGCCATGCGGAGATCTTTCTGTCTCAACTCGCAGCCTTTAACAGTTACAGTAAACTTACAAGCTAGCTAGCCCGTTAGCTAGCGTCTGTTTGTTCAAGACGTCGAAACGAGAGAGGACCTCTACAGATACAAAGAAATCCCGAAATCCTTGTCTTCTTTTAACAGTCTACGACGCATATACAACTGTACATGTGAAAATGTAGCTCCATGTCATAGCATGCCCTTCCCTGCTTCGCGGATGACAGCTAGCCGGCCCAGACTCCCGAGTGACGTCAATCTGAGTGATGGTGTTTGTGTTAAGCGACCCGTGATGTGTGGGGAGGGAAAACTTCCGGTGAGTTTATAACATAAAAGTCAATTACATTCTATTCAAAGGCTTTATTGTAATATGCAGTAAGCTATCAGTGTAACGAAATTCTGCTGCCTGTCTATCCTCTCTATCAGTTATTTCATGTTGTCTGTAAATAATCTGTATGTTGTATTTATTTTCTTTGTAACCCAACATTTTTACCCATAGCAATTTTGTGTCTACCCCAAGGAATGTTTTGATATATATCTTTGTTATCTTTTGGATGTGTAGCTACCCTTGGCAGTGTTTAAATTCATATACTGTACTTATATACAGATACATTAATACAATAGATTTGGGACTGATCAGACACTTCCCTGACTGTAAATAATCAGGTGCCTAAAACCTTTGCACAGTACTGTAAATAATATAAATAGAAAAGTAACTTATGCAGCTTTCACAATCAAATTTTCAAACCTCATTGTCTTTTATTTTGAAAGGCACACTTTTACCGGAAGCGGATTGTATTTTTCCAGTAAGTTTCACGCCCCTTAGCTTCCTTTGTTGGTACTGCAGGTTTATGCTTGAATTTGCACAGTATTCATGTAGAACGAGGCAACATGGGGCCTGTGCCTCAGCTGCCATTACCATGCTGCTGTTTCATCATCCAGCATTTGGTTTCAGTGTTTGCCCATCTCTACCTGTGTGCTATAGATTTAGAGCTATGGATATATACATTGGCTAACTGTGCATCAAGGCTGATACTGACATTAGCAAGGCTGGAATGTCAACCAGGCAAAGAGGGCAACTGCCCCAGGGCCCCAAACACTGAGAGGCCCCAAAAGCCCCATCTTTATCCACTCTATGGATTTTGTCAATTTGATTAGTTACAACTGTGTATTTGTACCATTAAAGTACAATATCAGGTAAGGTAAGTCCTGCATTATTAGCTAATTATCTGGCCCTTTTGATATGAAATCATGTTTCCCTGGACTTTGGTGAGAAATGTAGTGTAGTAATTCTAAACCTTAAGAAGAGTTAGAAATTCAAGAACAGCAATGTACAGATTTCTGCACAATAAATATATACACCAGTTGACAATTTATTAAACACACCTAGCTAAAACTAATGCAGCCTAATACAACAGTTCTGCAATAAATCCTTCCTTCATGACAGTTATAATGCTCAGTTTGTGTTGAAACAGTTTTAGAGAGGTTTTGTTTCAATATTATGGTAATTTTGGAGGGTATATACTGTATATTGAAGTGCTGTAATGCATTATACAAAGAGGGGTTTCTGTTATTTAACCTATCCTCAATGATAATAAACAGGGGGTGGACAAAATAATAGAAACACTTGTCAATATAATGCAATAAAGTTCAAAGGCACCACAAAGTACATATTTTTTTAGCTAGGTGTGCCTAATAAACTGCCTACTGAGTGTAAATATATAAAGCTAGAGGAGACAGCATAACCAGATGCTCCACAGAGGGGCTGATTATATTATGCACCACATTATACTGAGGCAGTGCAAATAATTAGGTTGTGTTTAATGAAATTACCACAAAATAAGACATGAAGGTATGTTTCAGCAATGGAGGCCTGGTTGCGTCTCTCTGGCACATACACAGAAAATCGTCTGGCTGTCAGACAACACCAGAGGATAACAGCTGGATTCGGCAGAGGACCCTGGCATATGTTGGACCAGAAGTTTCATTTGGCTATATGAATGTGGCAGGTTCCACTTTCAGAGGATGGCAGATGGGGGATCTGTGGGGCCCTACAACAAAATTTTGTTTTGTTTGAAATTTCAAATTTGACCATGGACATTAGACTAGATTATAGGCCTCAGCCTCTCTAAACGTTGGGCCCCTACTGATTTTGGGAGGTCTAGGGCGACCATATCCTTTAACAGAAAGCAGCCCCTGGTACAAACAGCACTATTATCTTATATTATATTATATTATAATGACTTTATGCACTGAATTGGTTGTGTCATCTTTCGTATCCCCCCTTTGTTTCAAAGATTAATTTAGTGGAGCTACTTTGATGTGGGTAAATACCATATTTTTATTTTTCACATTTCAACTGTAATAATGGTTTAGTATAGGAGAAACCATTATAACGGCTACACAAAACGTACATTTAAACGTTAGCAGACTTAGTAATTACAGCCCGTTTACATTACTGTTTGTAAGAAACAAATACACACGTACACATACCGTGGCTGTGGATAAAATTGTGATCTAGAAATGAGGTGAAACGGCATGAAAACAGACGGGAGACACCGGGTCAGCACTTCCTACGGTTGGTTTTTTGAAAGGACCGGTTGGATCCTCTCTCCGCTCCCGACCAATCGGAAGTGAGTATTTTTCGCGCTGGTTGGCCGGAGAGTTTGAGTTTCCCGCAAGCTTTTGATTCGACTTGAATGAAAGCCTTCGCTTTACAGGATGAGTACGGACATTTTCTCCCTTTAACCACCGACAGGAGATTCAACAGGTAACTACAAACAAACGGCCTTTCATGTTATTGTCAGCCCCGGGGGTATTTGCCGGTCTGAGTTTTTGCAAGTACACTTGTTCAGGCCGACCATCCATTTTAGCAAGAGAGGATCCGCTAGCTAGCAAGCTAGCTAGCAGTGCTAACGTTAAATGTGCAATTTGGCTTGGCTTCAATGGTACCCTAGTTAGCTTTGGCTAGCACCGTTAGCCTTTTTGAAACGAGCTGTCATGGCGCCTACAAATTGAGTATACAAGTGAAACAATGGAAAAACATTTAAAAGACGCTACTGCAATCGCCCAGTCATGCACTCGTTTATTTATTCACGTATTTGCTTTAATCGGGTACGATAGCTAGTTGGTAAGTTAATTGCATTCAGCTTTTGGGTGGCGGCTTTGTCTATTTGCTGGAATGTAATGGCTGACTGTAGCACTGACAGAGATGCAGTTGTACTCAATGGGAAAATGCTTGTCCATAGCTGGACTCCATGAGATTCCCACATCGTGGCTTCCACATCAGATTATAGTCGCAGCCCGTTTCGTGCATGACATTATAGGGCAACCGCTGGCGTAAGTGGGTATTTTAGGTTCTCCATCAGAACACTTTAAGGCTGAAGTTAACTTTAAAACGATTGACCGGGTTGTTACAACGTTTGCGTTAACAAAATATGTTCAGCCGGCATGTCGTTATGTTTCAACTAAGCCAACTAACCTAACACAACCCACAATGTAATATGTTAGCTTTTAACCAAAGCGGGATACATTCGATTCCAGCAATTATTCGCACTCCAGTAGCATTACACCGACTTGTCAGCTGCTTCCATTTCCGCGGCTTTTCTAGCCGGTGATGTGGTGGTTACGCGGCACGGTTAGCCACCCACTCATTGGGCATTCGCTGCATGCGGTAGAGCCTGGAGCCTGCAGCCAGCCTTCTCCTTACCGCTTTGCCACAGACTGCAGCTAGCAGCTAGCTAGTCCTTTTCCAGGAGAAAGCCAACTTGAAATTGTCGCGGTAAGAGGGTTTTCCACCCGCCCAGTGGTTTTTGTTCGCATGCATGGGAATAATCGGGAATAGGTTTGACTTGACCTCTTGCACATTAGTTGTGATTAACATTTAGATTTGGATTTCAGTGAGGCATAGGTATTCTTTTACTGTTCTAAGGTATTGTTGCTTCATACTTGTGGTCAAATGAGTCGCTCTCCTATCTTACAAGAACATCCAAAACTACGCGGCTAGAACATTATGTGACAGGTGCAGCTCTCTCTGCTTCCCAGTCTCTGTGTTCATGCTTCGCTGGAGCAAGTGAGTGCCATTTTGTAAAATGTGTAACGTTATGCTCATAGGATTCATATCCCAGAATGCCATTTTACAGATTGCCAGAAAGAACAGCATCAAAAATGGACTGCATGATATTGTTAATGATTTCTGACTGAACCTGTGGAATGAGAAGTTTCTGTATGTTCCCTCTCCCTGTAGCTCAGTGAGCCTGGAGGGGGTTAGATGGGATGGACACTAAAGGTAGCTCTCTGCCTTCGATGCCCGAACCAGCCAACCCGATCAGCATGAAGCAGCCGCCAGAGTCCCTCAGTGTACGGAAAGGTCGGGGGGACATGAGCAGTGACCCTGCTCTGCTAATGGACAAAGCTGCTGCCCAGCTGGCCGCCACACTACAAGACGGCGTCCTTCAGAAGATGGCTGGCCACAGTCATAACAACCACAGCCACGAGAGGCTCAAAGACCTCACCTCCCGTGTGCTGAATGGGGACCAAGACACACTGCCCAAGCTTTGTGCTCCAGAGCCACCTATGCTTAAGGGTGCTGAAGCCCCTACTACGACTGGCACCCATCAGCACAATTGCACTCCCCATACAGAACCTGAACTGAAGGTGACAATACCCCAGGTGGTCAAGCAGCCGCTGTTTGAACCATGCTGTGCCAATGGGACCAGTTTGGCTACGGCGGCTGAAGGTACTATATCTGGACCTGACAAGAGAGAAGACGCAAAGAAAAGGAGGGGGAGACCTCACAAACCAAAACCTCAACCAAACCTCAGTTCTTCTGTCATCCCTGTGGAGGAACTTGACCACACAAATGCTGTAGATGGAACTGGAGCAGCTGAAGAGGTTTTGCATTTATTCCAACTTTTAAGTACCAAAGCATGAATATTTTTTAAGCTAGATCTTCTGCTTGGCTGTAGCAATATAGTACATAACAATACACTGCAATATGGCCAGCTAGTACTGGTTTTAAACATTAGTGCAATAATTTACTACAATTATGCTGAGAGGTGGCATTAAGGACCACACATACAAATGTGACCAATATATAAATACTGGCAGTGATGTGTATGTGTCTGAAATAGATTGTGTGTGTGTGTGTGTGTGTGTGTGTGTGTGTGTGTGTGTGTGTGTGTGTGTGTGTGTGTGTGTGTGTGAAGTAATTGATTTTAGGGAGGGAAAGTGTTTGGAACCTTGATTCGTTTCTATTTTTGTCTATTGATTAACTGATTCTTTTGTCTCTTCTCCAGCCTGATCTCATCCCAGAGTTGACAGAGGAGGCTGCAGAAGAGTCTCCTTTGCTGATCCGTTTCTCTGTTGGTGATTTGGTTTGGACAAAGGTGTCAGGATACCCCTGGTGGCCTTGCATGGTGACCACAGACCCAGAAATCAGTAGTCACTTCAAACAGAAACAGAAGGGTGAGAAACTAGCACAACTACCTGCTTCATTCTAACTTGGCTTTTTATATAGTGCAGTTCAATGTTGAAGAATCACCATTTATTAAGTAGGAATGACTATTGTTATATCTGTGCTAGTGTATACAACATATATCCATCATTTCTTATACCACCTTTGATTTTAAAAACTGTTTTTTTGTTGGTTTATTGTGTTATTTTTAGCAGCCAATAGCAGGTCAGGCCTCCTTTACCATGTACAGTATTTTGGAGATGCCCCAGAGAGAGGCTACATATTTGAGAAGAACATGGTGTCCTTCTCTGGGGAGGATCAATACCAGGAGCTTAGCCAGGGCAACAAACAGGCAGCCTCCCGCATCATCCACAAAAAGGTAAATCACTTTCATTTCTTTTGTGAGGCCCTTGTATATTGGCTCTATAGGCTGCTAAGGCCCATATAGAAAGACTCCACTTGGAAACCTTGCAACATTAGAATATTGCACTTCCTTAAAATGTTTTGCACAAGAAAGAAAAGCCAAATGGTTGATTTTAGGTAAACAACAGAATATATTTTGCAGCTTGGCTCACAAGTTGTTAAGCAACTGCCACTTGCTGCTAATCAATGATGTAATCTTGTTTTAAAATGATGCCCATAGTAAAAACAATGATTTCTTTGTTGCGTCTTCTTGATGGCAACATGCAGCACAATGATTAAACATTACTTCTGCATTCGTGCATTCATGCGTTTTTGTAACTTGTTGTATAAACTTGTCATTTTCTCCATCATGCAGACGGGTCCCTCTGTGCCCCGTAAACTCCAGGCACAGTGGAACATGGGCATCATTCAGGCCAAGGAGGCCCTCGACATGTCACTGGATGAGCGCATGGCAAACTTTGTGTTTCAGTATGATGATGAGGGGCCTCATCTAAACCCCCACATCCTGGAGAAGTTGAAGCCAAAACAGAGTGTCGAGATGAACCAGGAAACAGAGTCACGGCTCAGCCCAGATCTTTCCTCCATGCTGGTAGGCCTTCCCAACGACCCCACAGCCACCCCCCAGTCCCAAGACAGCACTTGGGAGTTTATCTGATGATTACATTCTTGATTATTATTTGACCTGTTAAATTTCAGGAAAAATAGTAAATCTCAGTCTTGAGTTTCCCAGAGGTCAGGGTGATGTCTTCAGAAGTCCTGTTTTGTTCAACCAGCAGATCAAACCGCAAAGATCTGAATGATGTGGACCCGCAACTAAGTCTATATTTTAACTTTAAATATAATCTAATATTTGTAAGTTCTGCAAGAAAATCAAGGTTTGAAAATACAGAGAATGTTTTGGAGTGGAAATATTTTTAAAACCTTAATAAGATAATACAATGATCGTACTTAATTACCTGGGAAAAACCTTTAACTATGGTCAGCATCATTAAAGGGGATGTATAATGCTCATTTCCAGCTCTGTATTTTTATTCTGGGACTCCACTAGAATAGATTTGCATTCACAGTTCAATAAAAGTGCCTGCTATTCAGCCCCTCAGTTGAGCCTCTGACTGAAACAGACAATATTAGCTTGGGCCTCCTTAAGAGGCCTCCTTAAAAGCTCACTTTCTCCTGATTGGCTGAACATCCAGAAGCCTGTTGAGGGGCAGCACCCAGCGCTTGTGAGCACCGCCTCATCTTCTAATCAGTGTGGATGTCCTGAAAGCAAACTGTAAAACTCTGTGACAGAACATAACTGATTGGAAGTGGAAACTTCTCACATCCAACTTTTCTTGTTTGATCCACAATCTGATCCTGAATATAAGAGTGAAGCATGAACAACAAACATTACAGCAAGAAATCTGTTTTTTTAAATGTTACACCCATCAACTGATTATTGTGTGGATTTAGTCTTTTGATCACAATCTGTACATACATTTTTTTTTTTATACATGCCCCTGTGAATAGTTGTACATGTGGGAAATGGAAGACATCTGCTGTCAGGAAATACCATAGCTAACGATGCTTGTAAAATGTTATTCTACCGTTCTCAAACAACTGTGTGCTGTCAAGGATCAGCTATTTGTACACTGGAGTACTGAGTACATTAAATGCCTGTAATACTACTCAAGTTTTGGGAGAACGAGCCGTGTTTGGAGTCGACCACCGTAGAAAGAAGTAGAAAAGACCATTGTAAACCTCTCGTTCAGAGCCGACTGATGCCTAAGCTTTTGTGTCAGGGATTAATTTTACATACGTTTACCTTATTTGAAACGTTGACCACGTTAAATATCTGACCTTGTAACATTATTCATATGCCAGAAAATAAAGAAACGCATAATAGGTCCTCTTTAAACACATTCGGTTGTTTTCTCTGCAGGATCCCACCACTTCAGAAGCAGATATACAAGCTGAATCAGCTGCACCTCAGAAGAAAAAGAGGAGACCCAAACAGGCTCAGTCTCCCGCCAAGACACAGAGGAGAAGGAAAAAATCAGCAACGGACAACTCCTCTGACCCTGTGAAGAAAAGGAAATCAAAGCTGGTTTCTTCGACAGACGATGTTTACGATCCAGACTCTCTCCCAGTTTCTGTTCCAGGTCGGTTGAAAGTTGAAACCTGTGCACCAGATCACCGCTAGCCATCAGTAAAGTGTTGGGTTAATCTGGTTGCAGCAGCTCTGGTAAACATACCAAAGCAGAGCTGTGGAATCTCCTGCTTTAAATTGCCATATGTGGCTAGTAAAATAGTGCAGTGGGTGGATTATTGTGGTATTTATCACTTAATGTGGCATTTGTATTTAAGAATTTCCATTCCTGATTGTCGAGAGGGTAAATTTCTGTTGAGACTGCTTATTCTCAATAGCACCGAAGCTTAGAAATGCACGGAATTTATCCAAAATGCTATTTGATGGTTGTGTATAGTTTTTGCTTTGTTGTCGCACCAGCATCCCTTTTCCACAGTTAAACATGTAGAACTAAATTTTAATGGTGATTTGGTCTCTATTTATAAAGCACAGTGAACATTTAAAATAAGAGATGATAAAAGTACTTGAATCATTACTTTTCCACAAGTGAGACTCATAATTTGATCCTCATCTGTACTTAATTTGGAGAAAATGGTGTTAATGCATCCATGTAGATTTGTTAAATGAATTTAATTAAAAGAAAAACCCTTTGTTGTCGTAGTTGACAAAGTGAAGAAAAGGCAAAAGAAAGGGACTCCTGAAGATATGACTGATTCCTCAGGTGAGTCAGTTGTCAGTTAACTTTCACGTAGTGTTGCCTAAACACAGAAAGGTAGAGATTGTCCCTTGTAATTGAACAAAATCTCAGGAGAATGAGATTTTTCTTCCTCATTGTGAGTCTGACGTTTATTTTTGGCCCTTTTTGTATTTTCTTTAGCTGATTTATGGTCTTGGCACAAGGTGGGACTGAGCTTTTAAATCAATCCTCGAGCCGCTCTAAAAGCTGCCTGGAAATGTCAGAATTTCTTGTTGTAACTAATTACTAACGTCAGATAAAAATGTCTAATTCTAAACCACATTTTAACATTTCAGTCAAGAGGGAGCGGAAGAAAACCTCTAAAAGGCCAGTGACGGACGCTGCAGAAGAAAAGGACCAGCAGCCTAAAAAGAGACGCAAAATGAGCAAAGATGTTGAAAAACAGGTGAGTTTCCATCTGGTGTGAGACACATAACTGCATGTTCTTGAATAGTAATAGAAGAAGAACTGACTGTGGAGACTTTAAATCATTCACTTTTACAGTAAATGCCAGACAAAATAGATGTTTGAATCAATAAGAATGATTTTGAATATGGAACGTCAAACACTAACCCAAAATGAGCATGAAGCCCCTTTTTGGAGAAAGATCTTGATTTACTTGTTTATTACATCCACTGAAAGAGATTTTACCTCCCCAGGCCTCAGCTTCAGAAGGAACGGAGAAAAAATGGAAGAGGAGGAAGAAAACTGATGACGTGAAAGAAACCAAGAGACGACAGAAAAAGTCAAAAGATCCTCTTACTGGTAAACAACCGCACTGTTCTGTGTTGACGAGCTCCACTGCTGGGCTTCTCTTCTGAACTCACACCTCTGTGTTTTGTTCTGTGGCCTCACTGTCATATCAGCTGCTTTTATTGTAGCCCTGCCGCACTTGGTAACTATAGTTCAAACATTTTAACTATGCATAGATGACCAAGATGCAGAGAAACCAAAGTATAGGAGGAAAAGGAAACAGGATGGAGAGAACCAGGCCACGCCTGCTAAAGCAAAGAAGAGGAGGTCCTCCCCTTGTCCTGACCCTGAGGTGAGACGGTGTAACCTCAGTATGGTATTAACTTAATTTACACGCACTTGTTATAAATGTTACAAAACCTAAAGCATAATGTTGCATAACTGTTTAGCTTTAAAAAAATATTTGATAGCAGAGCTCTTCAAGCAAACTAAGCCGCACTGGCTCAAGTGTGAAGGGAATACATGGGCTTCAGTTGATTGTACATCATTTCGTACAAATCTGACTGTAGACGTGTTATTTGATGGATTGCCATTGTCTTCACTTTGTTTGCTGCAGGGTTCTGGGAGTGAAGGACGTCCTGATTCTCCGAGTGACAGCTTAGACGGGACGAAGAAGGGCGAACGGAAGAAAGAGTTTGTCTGTCAGGTAGGTCTGCCTTTATTTTTGACTTAACTTGAGTTGAGACAACAAACTTTCGGTTCATTTGTTTCAAAATACAAAAATGTCAGGGTCAAGTGTTTTATATAAACAAACACAGTGGGTTTAAACAAGTCTCCATCCTTTTATAATCGTGTGCGGAATAGAGACATCGATTTTTATCAAAAATTACATTTTTACATCCAGTGAAATGTCTGAATCTCTGCGTATGTTTTTGATCCGTATGTATTCGTTCCTGCAGAGGTGTGAACAGGCTGGTGAGGACCTGGTGCCCTGTGAGGGCCAATGTTGTGGGATGTTTCACCTCCACTGTCTGGGTCCGTCTTTCAAACCTGAAGACAAGCTGCTGTGTCAAGAGTGCAGCACAGGTGAGACGTTCATTTTGTTCAAGAAGCAGCCATTGAGCAGTTATTTTATGTTGCAACCTCTCGCTGCACTGCATTCAGTTCTTGACCGACATTTTGCCGTTTCTCTTCCCAGGAATTCACTCGTGTTTCACCTGTAAGCAGTCGGAGGGCGAGGTGCGTCGCTGCCACGTCCTACACTGCGGCAAGTTTTACCACGAGGCGTGTGTCCGCCTCAACCCTCTCACCTCGTTCGACAACAAGGGCTTCCGCTGCCCGCTCCACACCTGCCTGAGCTGCCACTACGGCTGCCGCACCAAGCAAAAGTCCACCAAGGGTGAGGAGCATATGACTTTATACTGTTTGGATTCCTTGACTTTTGATTCTGAGACATGTTCGGTCCTTTGAGACATTCTTATCGGTTTGTTTTTTATCAGTTATATCAGGGTGTTGCACATACAGTTTTCTTCATTTCCTTCTCTTGCTGAATGTCAGATCAGAGGATGGAACTTTTATTGAGGCTTCTTTAAAGCTGTGTGGGCAGGAATAATTTGAGTCAGCTGTCCATTGTGATAACTGTAAAGGAAACATCATTATCATCATCGCCCATATCTGTTTGAAACCTATTAACATTTTCACAGTTTCATAACAGATGTGTTTACATAAAGAAAGACACTATTAACTGTTCAATGGCCAGAAAATTCAAACATTAAGTTTGTATAATATTACTTAAAAACCCCTTTGAACGTAACAGTTAGAGTAGATGCAGAATAGAGATTTTTGGCAAAGTTTCACCTTCTTCCAAGGTGCATGGAGAAGGAAAAAAGTGTAAAGAGGCCAAAACTCCAGCAACGCTTGTGGTATAATGATGAACCCATTGCGGCCCAGGTTCTGGGCGTTGGTCTGACGGTAAAATTGTTCTTCATGTTACAAGTGCAGCTGGAGTTACACTCATGAAATGTAAAAGAGAGGCGAGCTAGAATAATATAATTTGTTTTGTAGGAAGTGCTGTTTTGTTCCTTTCAGGCTGCTGCTGCTCCTCTTCTTCTTGAACTCAGTGAATACAGTTTCTCCTCTTTTATCTGCTTAGCTTGTGGCAGGATCAGATTACAACACTGGATCTAATGACAATGAAAACACGGCACTAATGAAACATAATGCAGTCATTCTTCATTGCCAGTTTGTGACTCATCTGTAATAATCCCCAACAGGAATAAACCAAGTTCCAGACTAATGACGCAAGTTCATGTCGGTAATAGTGAAAAAACATTCAAAGGCTGCAGTTAGAATTTCAAATGAACCGATCAATGCCAAAAAATTTGCTCACCACTAATGTTGGAGAGGCACCAGTTTACCATCTTTACAAAAGATCCACTCAGAGTTTGTATATCTTTGTAATCCTGTGTTTGTCTCGCTCTCCTCGTTGCAGGTAGGTTAATGCGTTGCCTACGCTGCCCGGTAGCGTACCACATCGGTGACCAGTGCGTGGCCGCCGGCAGCGAGATGATCACCAACACCGCCATCATCTGCACCAACCACTTCAACGCCAAGAAGGGCTACAGCCACCACAGTCACGTCAACGTCAGCTGGTGTTTCGTCTGCTCCAAAGGTTCGTCTCCTCCCCTTTGTCACCAACACAGAGCGCGGTCACCAGAAGCCATATAATAATAATAATAGATTGTTTTCTACTTAATGAATGAGCAGTGTAACCACCGCACAGTCGTTTTAAAGCTCTATTGTGCTGCTGAACCAGATTTCATTCATAAAACAGGAAGTTTTAATAACATTGATAAACATGAGTAGTTTTCATGTTTGCCTGTGGTTGGAAATGAAACTGTTCCTCATTTTGCATAAACATATTCTGCACTTGTTTAATTCTTTTTATACAGTTGTTTTCGGCCAACACGAATCTCAGCTCGGAGCAGCAAAGTGTCATCTAAAAATTATTATTTCCTTATTCTCCTTAAAGTGTAATAGTGAAATTATTTTGGCACAGCCACCTGCTCTCGAGTGGGTGTGGAGCCATTAATCACACATGCGGCTGCTGCTGCTGAAAATCACTGAGGAAACGCTGAACTGCAGCATTTCCTGAGAATCAATTTTCAGTTGAAATCACAGTCAGCTCCTACATCCAGGAGACAGTGGTACTTTCATGTGGGTGTTAATTTTTTTTTTTTTAGAGTGTGAGAAGTGATACTGAAACGCAGAGAGAGCGGTTTGCTTGGTTTAATCTTTACCTGCTAATAATTTTGCCTTCAGTGTAAAATCTTGTGTAAATGCATCTGAGCCACTGCTTCAGTTGCTTCCAACCAAAACACACAGAACAACAACGTGTGGATTAACGAGTGGGTACGTGGCAGACTAAACATTTGCACGTATTGCACTTGTTTTTTATCACTCTTCTACAGATGACTCAACTTCAGCTTCACTGCTGCTGACTCATAGCTAAATGTCTGAATTATTCCCCACCCATCTATAATGTCAGGTTTAATTGGGTTTGTCTTTGTGTTGCAGGAGGGCAGCTGCTGTGCTGCGAGTCCTGTCCAGCAGCGTTTCACCCCGACTGCCTCAACATCGCTATGCCTGATGGGAGCTGGTTCTGCAACGACTGCAGAGCCGGAAAGAAACCCAAATACAGAGACATCATCTGGGTCAAACTAGGAACATACAGGTGAGAGACACTGAAGTTGTCATTTGTTAGTGAACGTTCTTGTTATTCACACTGTAACTCATGCCGCTGCCGCTTCTCCTCAGATGGTGGCCTGCTGAGATCCACCACCCGCGAAACATACCCACCAACATCCAGCACCTTCGCCACGAGATCGGAGAGTTTCCCGTCTTCTTCTTCGGCTCCAAGGATTACTTCTGGACTCACCAGGGCCGAGTGTTTCCCTACATGGAGGGAGACAGGGGCAGCAAGCACCAGAGGACTGGCATCGGCAAAGTTTTTAAAAATGGTAACGCTCTAGGCTGAATTGCACATCAATCTGCCCTTAATCACTTGTTTTTTTCATTAAAACTCATGAAAGAAATGAAGGATAGAAGCGTAACCAAAGTTGCATCAAAGCACAGCTGCCACATTAATGCAGAAAATGTTTCTCTTCAAGTTTTTTAACCTAAATGTTCAGATTAATGTCTACACAGATTAAATGAAATGAGCTTTACATTGTTTTGTTTCCGCAGCTCTGTTGGAGGCTGAAGCTCGATTCAAGGTGATCAAAATGAAACGAGAGGCCAAAGAAGCACAAGAGAACAGCCGAAAACCACCCCCATACAAATTCATCAAGGTGTGAAATCTCATCCTGTGAATCTTTGCTTTTATCTCTATGTTTTAGAATATTGTTTTTTATCTTTAAGCTCGGATGATGTTTCATTACGTTGATGTTTCCTCCTCTTCAGGTCAACAAACCCTTCGGCAAGGTTCAGGTCTACACCGCAGACATTTCTGAGATCCCCAAGTGTAACTGCAAGCCGACGGACGAGAGGCCGTGTGGGTTTGAGTCCGAGTGTCTGAACCGTATGCTGCAGTACGAGTGCCACCCTCAGGTGTGTCCCAGCGGGGAGCGCTGCTGCAACCAGGACTTCACCAAACGTCTTTACCCAGAGACCAAGATCATCAAGACGCCCGGCAAAGGCTGGGGCCTGATCTCCTTGCGGGACATCAAGAAGGTGAGAAGGGAGAGGCTGTCCGAACATAACACAGTCTTTTAGTGGAACCATATAATATCATAATAATACGTGTCCTCGTGTCAAGAGTCCAGAAAACTAAAAGCAAGATTCATCTTTATTAAAGGTCAATATGTCTGTTATGTTCTTGGAACTGAATACTAGACATATGAAGACTGTGCTGCTTATGTTTTTGTCTGAAGGACACAAAGATGGACAGCTCAGTCATCATGATGACCACAAGCAGAGTTTACAATATTAGTAATAATTTCAGGCTTGGAATTTCTGCGCCAGAGAACAGTGACAGGTTTATTTTTTCAATTGTAAAATAACAAATTAGCTTCATGTTACAGGCTGTGTAAAAGAAACTAATATCAGCCAGTATATCAGTATTGTGTTTAGGAAACATTTCCGGTGTTTAACAAGTTTAAAACGGCCTCTTTGGCAGCTCATCTCCCTGGAGCACGATGTGTTACAACAAAGTGCCTATAAAAATATAAGCACTGTTTTCATTTTCATATAAAGGTTTTTTTTCTCTTCATTTAAAAAGCCTCTACATCACCTTTTTATTTAAAAACTTCCAAGGGGTGTGAATACGTCTTTACGAATGTTGTAGCCAGTATCTTGCGTTCTTGCATCGTTGTCAATCCTGTGGCTCGTCTCCGTCTCGGGACACTCCGTAGTGTCAACACGCCGCTGGTCTCTGGTCTGATGGTAGCGTTTCTCAAACAGGGTGAGTTTGTGAACGAATATATCGGAGAGCTGATCGATGAGGAGGAGTGCAGGGCGAGGATCAAGTACGCCCAAGAAAACAACATCACAGACTTCTACATGCTCACCATTGACAAGGTCAGTAAAAGCCACATCTATATTGTGTGTCTCTTGTATGTATGTGTGTGTGTGTTTGTGTGTGTGTGTGTGTGTGTGTGTGTGTGTCGGCAGTAGTACCCAGTCCACTAGGGGACTAGTTGTCGTTGCTCCTCAGTGTGTCAGGGTGCTGCTTTCTCAGCAGCAGTGCCACTTCTACTGGGAGCCAGAGCAACAAAATGGTATTGCATTGGGAATGTTGCATGACAGATAACTGTGACATTACAGTAGTCAATACTACAAATACCAGTGGAATCCAACAAATGGATCTTAATGCTAATGATATAAATACAGACGTTGATATCACTATAAAAGTAGTTTAAGTAAAACAGGAGTTTAACAGGAGTAATTCATTCATATTTCCACAGTCTCCTGCTTCTAATATCACAAGTTTATTATAAAGTAAACTGCAACAAGTGACTGATTCAGAACGCCTCCATCTTTTTGTTTTTCCAAGGACCGGATCATCGACGCTGGTCCAAAGGGAAACTACTCTCGCTTCATGAACCACAGCTGTCAGCCCAACTGTGAGACGCAGAAGTGGACGGTGAACGGCGACACACGGGTCGGCCTGTTCGCCGTCTGCGACATCCCCGCAGGTGAGACGAGTTTCAAACGAGGTTGCAGATTCTTTTTTTTTTTTTTTACGACAGAATCACAGAGATAAGATGGACACTTATTCCAGAGCAGTTTATTTTTATTTATTATTTTTGTGTTTGGATCGCAGGGACTGAGTTGACTTTCAACTACAACCTGGACTGCCTCGGCAATGAGAAGACAGTCTGCCGCTGCGGCGCCCCAAACTGCAGCGGTTTCCTTGGTGATCGCCCGAAGGTGAGTTTTTAGTCTCATCACAGAATAATTACACTCTTAATTACAGAATAACTTGGTATGTGTTTCATACAGTGTAAGTGGATTCAGCAGTGTTTTTCCTTTTTTTTCCCTTTGTCTTTCTTTCATAAGAAAATGGAACTTTACTTTAAATTTCAAGATTTTATACATGTCAAAATACCAGTTCAGTTGTATATCGTATGAGAAATGCTCCCCATGTTGCTCAGATTGATTCCAACGTGTCGTCTCATCCGCAGAACTCAAACGGCCAAACAGCTGAGCCAAAAGGGAAGAGGTTGAAGAGAAAGTATAAAAGGAGGAAAAGTGAGGGAAAGAAGAAGTCAGAGGACGAGTGTTTCCGCTGTGGAGATGGAGGGCAGCTGGTGCTCTGTGACAAGAAGACCTGCACCAAAGCTTATCACCTGTCCTGCCTGAACCTCACCAAGAGACCCTTTGGTAAGAAACGCAGCAAACGCAGCTGCCGGCGGGCATTTTTCCACTATTTTCTGACATTTATCATTGACCAATGATTAGCAGATTAATCAATAATGAAAATCGTTGCCTTGTATTCTAACTTATTGTCTAAATCATTCATCCGCACCCCCTGCAGGCCGCTGGGACTGCCCCTGGCACCACTGTGACGTCTGTGGGAAGAACTCTGAGGCTTTCTGCCAGCTCTGCCCAAACTCCTTCTGCAAGGCTCACCAGGAGGGGGCGCTACGCCCCTGGCCTCCCACAGGACAGCTGTGCTGTCTGGAGCACGACGAGCTGGACGGAACAGACAACCAGGATCAGAACGTCAACTTGGATACGACTGCATCAACCGCCACTACTGCCGCCATCGTCAGTCGTCCTAAAGGCTCCAGGAAGGCGGAAGGAGCCGAAGCAAAAACAAAGGGCTCTAAGAGGAAAGCAGCAGAGGCCTGAAGTGACCTTTGACCCCTCAGAGAGCCAATAGACCAAACTAGACTCTGACACCTCCTTCCCCGTTCATGAACAAATATGAACCCCACGTTATATTGTCTTCAAGATCACAAAAACCAAGGCACTGTACATCTTCGTCATCAGGGAATGCCGCTGATCTCTCACATGCTCGGCAACGACCTCTAGCTCGCCGCTCAAACTCTTCTGTTTTTATGTTTTTTTTAAAAAAAAAACGTTTTCAGGTTTATTTCTACTTGTCTGCACTGAGGCGAACCATCTGTGGTAAAGCACAAAGCAGCAGAGCGAGCGCAGGTCAGGAAACTTCAGCTAGTGGATTCTAACTCACTCTTCCACCAACCAGACTGCCTTTTTTATTTTTTGTTTTGTCTTTGTTTTGATCATTTGACTTTTTTTTTTTTTTTTTTTTTTTTTTTTTTTTTTTAAATAACAAAAGAAACCAGTTGGTTTCTGCAGAAAAGAAACTGAAGCAGTCAGCCGTGATGCCTAGCATCCAGCGTCACCGTCTACTCACTTGAATCTCCCCCCTCACTCAACACGGATCATTTTGAACAGCAGAGTTTTATAGCTATATCTATATATGTGTATATCAAAGACCAAAATTATGATTACTGGAATAGTGTAAGACATCAAACAGGTTGCCAAATGGATTGTTTTTATTTTTATATATAGTATATATATGCCAGATGTAATATCAAACACCAAGACACTATGGACGGGCCTCAGATGGCCTCTTTACTTTTATTTGGTAGCCATAGGTTACATTTAACTGTAGACATGTGTTTGCTATTTTACAACCTGTTATTTTTGTTTTAGTTCAGTTTTATATTTTAGATTTGAATCTTTTTTTTTTTTTCTTTTGTTTTTGTATCAGGATGCTGAACAATGGCGCTACAAACCGTTTATCTACCTGCCTGTCCAATGAACGAGGGATTACAGAAAGTATTAAAGCGAGAGCGCTCTGAAACTGCCGTCTGACGTAAAAACACTACTGGGAGGTTTAAAGGTCTTTGACGCTCTCTGCTCTATGGGTAAACCAGATAAATGAAGGAATGACAGCGATTCTCTTGAACCTTTTTTTTTATATATATATATATATATATATATACATATATATATATATAAGTGGAGTTTTGAGTCCTAACCTTAAGGTGCTGTTTGTTTTTCCACTGAAGTATCTGAAATCTTGAGGTACAAAGATTTTGTATGTATAAATACACATCATGCTGTTTGGAATCTGAAGGCCTCTCGATGTCGCTGACCGAGCTTTTTAATGGTGATAAAGTCATCGAGTAGTTCATCTGTAACTGAGGTTTTGAAAGGGAGACCTCAACTTTTTTTTTTAATCCTCAGGAGGTTTTTAGTCTCAGAACTGCATCCTGCTGACTGTGTAATACTCTAACGTGAGCTGACAGCACACTGGCTAACACCTGTAACTCAAATTTTGTTTAAGTTCTTCATGTTGTCACTTGATGAAGCTTTACAAGGTCAAGGAAAGTACTGTGGCCAATTTAGAACCAGACTTGGCTCTTCAACATTTATCAGACTCTGTTTTTTTTTCCCCGAGAGCTCCAGCTGCACTTAATTCTCAGCTGTACATTTACCGTGAAGTGCAGCCATGTTTACACATCTGTTTGGCGCGAGGATCAGCCTGATGTGAAGGCAAACATCTGCCCGCGTCACTGTGTCCGCAGGCCAGAATTTACACTGAGACAAATGTGGGCCCCACATCGTGTTTGCAGAAGCTCAGAGTAGTTTAAAGTCTGTGCAGCCCGTCGTGCTAATTCTGTGTTCATGTGGTGTTCAGGTTACTGTAATCACCAGGTCCTGACTGGTAAAAACTGTCACGTCAAAACCAAGTCATAATTACAACAGGGGAGCTCTTGATTTCTGCTAAAGGCCCAATATGACTGACTGGAAGTTTTTGAGTTAATATTGATTTGCATCATAACAGCTGTACATTTACTATATATGCAGACAGCACATATACTTTAAAACCCTAAAGTCCATTAGACAAGTCCGTTATAAGCCTAAAACTTAATGGTTATTAAAGCAGGGTTAGTCCATCAATCAGGAAACATCTGCAAACACTGATTATTGAATATTTGTTTTGTTTTTCAAGGAAAAATGTCAAATGGCTGGAACAGTTGTGACGTTTTGTCGTGAATATAAAGTGGATATCTTCATGTTTTGGACTGTTAGTCAGACAAAGCAAGCACTTTTCTAAACTTTCTTTGGGCTTTTTTCACTGTATTCTGACATTTTTATAGAGGTGTCATTGAATGGAGAAAGTAACCGTTAGCTTCAGTGCTAATGGAAACGGTGCTGTATTGTTTTTCTGTAAAACTTGAGGTTTTCTGGTGACGTGAAAGCAGTGATAACGTACTATGTAAACGGATCCAGTCAGATTGAGTTTGGCCTCATCTCACAGACAGTGAACGCATCACCACCAGGGCTGTCGATGAAGTCGCTGTGTAGCACGGGTCACAAGGAGAGTAGGGAAAAAGGCACCAACTCCCTGAATGTGACACATTTAAGTTTAGTTCTTCACCATCCTCTGGTCCAGTTATTGTCGAGTGACCTCTTAGTTTCGCCTCATGATTCCTTGTGGAGTTGCCAACTTTTCAGTCTTGAAAGTTGCATCAATAATCTTACAGATTTACCTTCCCCTTTACATGAAAATTATGAGCCTCAAGCCAGTTAGAGATGAAACAGGAGCTGTTACAGTAACGCTAAGATGAATCTGAAAATTTCCTAAAATGGCCACCGATCTTAAATCTCAGTTGGCTCAGGTGAAACGTTTTGTGTTGCTCAAACAAAAGCTAATTTAATTTCTAACACAAGTTAATACATTTTTGCTCCAGCAGTGATTTGATGCAAGTTTCTCAAACTTTTTTTTTTTTTTTTTGACTGAATCACATTGAAGTTTCTGTGTCAAACAAACAGAAACATACTGAAGAGTTCACATCACGAGGTCAGTTATGAGTTATGTTACGAGTTTTCCAGTATCACTGAGGCTACAGACATTTTCCTGTGCCTTTTTTTTTATTATTTTAATTTCATATTTGACATGGACAAAAAAAACCATGGGACTATTTCACCTTGAATCTGTCCAAACAGGCATGTTTTTATTTCAAAGCCACTATCAGTGCTATTTTTTTATTTTATTTTTTTCGTCGTCTTCTGGGATCTCAAACATCTCAAAAAAAAAACAAACCAGATTAAACTTGTACAGACACAACAGGAGGCTGTTTTAAAATAACTGCACCTTCTTTTTCCTTTTTCTTTTTTCCTGGGCATGTGAATGGGACATGTCCAGAGGTGCAGCATGTATGAGTATTGTGCGACTTTCTAAGTAACGATCTTCATCCTAACCTTGATTTGTGTTGAGTGAATGTAGTCCAGCCAGTTTTTATTTTTTATTTTTGTTTTATTTTGTTTGTTTTGTTTGTAAGCACTGTAATTCCCTGTAGAGCTGAAGTGTAATGTGTGCGTAGGGGTTTCATTCTGTAACTACTACTAATATGTACATAATGTATAAGTGGTTATAGTGATATTGTAAATATACAAGTTCTGACATTGTATGTAAATTTTTTTTTCTTTTTTCTTTTTTTGTTTTTTTTTTTTTTTTTTTTTTTTTTTTTTTTTTTTTCTTGATGCAGTGCTGAAACACTTTTGTGCAGGATCTCACATCTGTTGAATCGTGCAATAAAAAGTGGTCGAACATGCATCCACTCTGCGCTCCACTGAACCTCTGTTTTTATCCAGTGTTGATTTTTATATTTAACACTTGTGACAACTTTTCATTTTTAGGGGCTTCAAAGCAGCTTTCGTGTCTTTTCCATTCATTTAAAGTTTTAGATATTTTTTAAAACATGTTGCTTTAACTTTTCTGCAAAAACTTACACCCTCGCCTTTCATTTTCACAGGCAGTCTCTTTCCTGTTTAATTCCACTGACTAGAGCTGAAACAATCAACAGTCGGTCAACAGTTAATCAGCAACTATTTTGAAAATCTATTTTTGAGGTAAGAATATTTGCTTCTTTTTTTTTAAATTACAGGTCGGACAAAACGAGACATTTAACTTAGGTTTTAGGAAACTGAATATTTTGCCATAAATGTAAAATATTAAATATAATATAAAAATGATTTAGTTGCAGCCCACTGGTTCTTCTGGAGATTTCTGCCCCCACCTCAACACAGTGGAGGAGACCACAATCTCCCTGATTTAAATAATTATTAGTCTTTGAATGGCAGTTAAAAATGTCAGTTTACCTCCACTGTATTAGGGCGGGGTCACAAAACCGAAACGGACACGATCTGCAGATCTTTATGACATCGAATTATACTGGATGTCTCAATATTTCAAAATTACCCCAAAAGTCAATCTGATACTTTCAATGTCTTTGGAAACTTTTGGCTCGTGATTGGAATTTAAAACAAAGTTGTGCAGAGTTTAAAATAATTTATTTTGAAAGTTCACAAAGATGGACCAAATGATGATCAGAACAATAATCAATCAATCCTCCAAAATGTGTAAACACACTGTAACCTTGGTTCTTTGTTTGTTTCATTAGATATTAACTAATTTTTATCGATTTTATTCAGGAAAAGTTTCACGGCTTATTCATAAAATTTAACTTCAAGAACTTTACTCAATTAAAAACCAGGCAAAACATTCATATTACTCACAGATGTCAGAAAATGTGCACAGCTACAACTAACAGTTATTTTCATTATGGATTTAACTTTTTATTTTGTCAATTTAAGAAATTACAAATGTCTTGTTTTGTCCAAAATCCAGAGATTCAGTTGATTGATGATTATAAAACAGAAAAGCAGCAAATATCTCATAAGAGAAGCTGGAATGAGTCGATTTTGTTGTATTTTTGCTAAAAAAATGACTTAAAACTGTTGATCGATTAAATCAACTCGTCATTCAACTGGTATTTATACTAAAAAACTTAGGCATCAACACAAAGACTGAAAATTCAGAATAACATTTGCCAGTTTGAATCTGCATCATGCAAAAGCAGGAAGAAGATTAATCAGACACAGATCCCAGACTAAGTCCTCCAGAGTGTTTATTCCTCTTTAAGACAAAAGACAAAACAAGGTTCATTTTGCATAACAGTAGTAGTACAGCAGCGGCCGAGGGTACAAAACGCTTTTGTAATTTTTCAGTGTAAAAATAACTCTACTCATACCTCACACCTGTGCCGTCCTCTCGTAGTGCAAACGCTTCAAATAAAAGTTAGGCACATGATGGATACGATACGATCGCAGTTCAATTACACTTAAGTGCTGATGACGGGTAAAACATCAGTCTGGATTCCTTTTCTCTTTTTGTCGGTTTGTGGTTTTCTCACTTCATCGCTTTGAGCTCCGGACACAGACTGAAGAAACGATGAGTTTAAATATCGATAAAAGGGCAGTTTGACTCCCTGTTTGTGGCTGTCGAAGCTTGATATTAAAATAAAAACAAAAAAACAAAAAACAGACCTATAGAGTCCTATGTCGCTGACAAGGGGAGGATTATCTGTTTCAGCTTTTTCGACTAAGTGCAACCGACTCGTGGCCGAGTTTAATACTATGCCAAAAACAAATTACATTGCAAGCTTATGGTCCCAAGCAACAATCACAACTTCTCCCTAGTTGATGCTTTTGCTTGTAAATATCTGAGCAAGCGTTTAAGTGGCAACTTGACATCTTTCTACTTTGAGAAAAAAAAAATTTAAACTAGCTCAAAATAAAGTAAAAAGTAAAATATTTCCCACTTTTACATATGTTACAAATAAAAAATAAATATCAGCTCTGTTTTTAATCTAGGCATTTCATGATTCATCCAGAAAAATAAAGGTACAAATAGCGACCGTCGTTCTTGTCCCACTAACACAGTGCAGCTTATTCTCAAAGTGTTGCTCCGCCATCAGGAGGCCAGCACGCCTCGGCGGATGATGTCAGACCCGTAGCGGCGGCCGAGAGACGAGTCGCCCCGCAGCTGGTGGGAGTGGCATCGTTTCAAACAGGGCTCCACGTCGCCGTCGCTCGGCTTGGAGTCGGAGGCGTAGCCGTCGTTCTCCGTCCCCGTGCGGAGTCGCGTTCTGGGGTACGACGGCGCCGGCGTGTTGGTCAGCGGCCTCAGCAGCGGCTTGCGTTGCTCCGCCTCCTCCTCCTGTTCCCTCATTGTCAGAGGCCTCTCGCTCCTTTTAGGGATCCTGAACTTGCCCCAGCCTTTTAGGTGTCCGCCCACAGATCCATTGGATGTGTGGGAGCCGCTGGCGTGGGTTTTCCTCAGCCAGCCGTTGGCTTTAGTGGCAGTGGCGGCGTCCAACGTCACGCTGGCTTTGTTAAATTTAGTGTTGGTCGTCACATCCAGAGAGACGGGGCTTCTTTTGGTCATTCCTTCGTCTAAGAAGTAGTCATCGGTGTCAGAGTTTCTGATATCCACCAGCCTGATGGACACCGTTTTCTCCAGATGCTTTGACCCGAACTTGTTCTTCACCTGGCTGGAGAAGCTCTCCGTCACCTCGCTCCTCCTCTTCCTCCTCCTCTCCTCCTGCTCGTGGTCGATGTCTCGTTTCCCTCTGGTCAGCGCCTCGTGCTCGGGTGCCAGGGCGTCCCTCCGAGGACCTTTCCTGCTCTCGGGTTTGTGCAGCTTGACAGCGACTGTTTCCTGAACGACCTCCAGCTTCTGGAGCTTTGGGAACTGGATCTCCTGATTGATGTCAGAGTTTTGGATTTCGGCGTCGCTCGCAGCCTCAGCGGGCCCCGCCTCTTTGATTCGAGAGCTTTTACTGTCCTTCGTCTCCAGTGGTTTGCTCAGATTGTCCTTCTTGTGAGTGTGCGGTGAGTCGGAGAAGCTCTTTCTGTCGCTGCTTTTCCTCTTTTCCTGCTTTACAGAGCCTCGTTTGGTTTTCAGTCCAGAGTGGCTCCAGGAGGAGCGAGACTGGGAGCCCTGAGAGGATAACCAGCCCAGAGAGAAGAGCTTCTCCAGATCCTTCGCTGAGGGATCACCTGAAACAGACAGAAAACAGTCCACGTTTATATTCATATTCACCATTTTGTGATGATATGATCCTATAATATTATCTTTCATTTCTGCAAAGTTTGTCTTTTCACACGTGAAGATTTTGTTTTGATGCCGATCAGAAGAACAGTTCTTCACTTTGAACATCAGTTTGATTATTTCCTTTCTACAGGAATAATTAATTATTAATATCATTATAGTGACTTCATCAATAATTACCCAGCCAAATCAAATCATTAGAGATCAGATGAGGTTTTACAAATGAAAAAGTCAACTTAAAACTTGTGAATCTAAATCACAAGGGCAAAAATTTTTACTTCAAATAACAGATTCTTATTCATTAAAAAGAAACAAACATTTTATTTAAAATGGAAATGGACATAAGTGTATTTTCCATGTTGAATTGAATGTGTCTTTCGTTTTGTCGTCCCGTCCACTGACCTGTGAGCAGCTCGTGGTCCAGCAGCCTGACTTGGTGCTGGAAGATCTGCTCCTGGACCCTCCACAGCGAACGCTTCATCTTCTCCCTCCGAGTCACCATGTAGGTCAGGTTACGAACCTAAAAGAGCAGCAGGTCAGAGCACACGGACATTAATATAGACCGAGCGCTTAAAAAAACATTCCACATACCCACAAATACTTGTGACCTTTGATACAACTTTCCTGTGAGCAAACGGTGGCTAAGGTGCCTTGTAAAAACTCAGCCTGCGTGTTACAGCTGTCAGTTTAATTAACATATACATATTCATATGTCTGTGAAACTGTAACTAGTTCTTGATGCAGATTAAGATGATATCAGATTAACATCCTCCACCTCTGGAGCTTCCAGGTCCAGTTCATTACATTTAACAACTTGCTGCTTTATTTTCTGCTTCATGAATTTAAATTGATTGTGATTGTGTTTTGGACGAGACGATGCTGAGACATTTGACATTTTACAGACTGAACAACTGAATCAGACACAGGAGAGCTAAACTGAGGAAGATGCAACATCATCATCATCACAAAACTTTGAAGGCTTATTTCAGGAGCCAAGATACTTGAATTTTGTATGTGGTGATCATCTTTCTCCTTGTATAGTGTATGAGTAGTTTCCTGTTGACACATATAATTATTAGTTATTCTTATTTATTTTATTTTTTTTCTTCTGCTTGTGCTAATTACAGTTTTAAATCTCACCAGCACAACCCTGTTTACTCCTTTAACGAATTGTTGTTTAAATCTAAATAACTTAATCTATTGATCAAAACATATTCAACAGTTTAATAACAGCTTGACTCGTTAGTCGCAGCCCTATTATATTATAATCTCTTGTATGTAACATGTTGTATTATATTATGTACAGTACATACACAGCACTACACTAGCTTCCTGTTTCCACCTCATGTGTGACGCTCTCACTTCTTACAGATTGGACTCTTGTTAATTATTTCATTTTAAACAGCTCTGTCATTCCTACATCTGATTCTATAATATGAATTTCTGCTCTATGGATCAATAAAAACTCTGAACTCTGACTTAATTTAAATTTATTTGAAACATTTCTTTGGCCAACGGGCCGTCACTCCCTCCTCTTCAAGATGTTTTCCTTCTGGCCTCTGCTTCTCCCTGGGCTCCTGTGAGCCTTGCTGCTGCTGAAGTGGAAACCTACCCTCTCCAGGTCCTGGCGCAGGTGTGTGAAGAGCTGCAGCCGCCGCAGCAGCACCTCCTGCTCGCGGCGCGCCAGGCTCTCCTCCTCGTCCTTCTTGGGCGTGAGGAGGGGCTGGTTGAAGTTGGCTTTGCGTTTCAGCTTCCAGTACTGGTAGAGGAAGTCCACCACCTCCGGCGGCAGCTTCAGGTGACTCGCCACCTCCTCCACCTCCACAAACTGGTAGAACTCCTCCTCCATCTCCTGCAGCTTCAGCTTGCGGAAGCTGACTCTCTTGTCCTGCTGGCGGCTGCTGAGGGCCTCCGGGTCGCCGGGCGCTCTCTCGATGAGCTGAGGGACCACATAGGAAGAAGAAGAGGAGGAGGCGGCGTCTTCCTCCACTCTCACCCTGCCTCTCCTCCTGCCCTTCTTGTCTCTGATGCCCTCCTTCTCCTCCTCGCCCCCCGAGTCTCCGTCTCTGGACTCGGCGCCCTCGAGCCCCGAGTGTTTGGGGCAGTAGGACTTGAACTTGACCTCGTCGTCCTCTGTGAGGATGGTGTTCATTTCAAGGCTGGCGTGGAGGCCGCACGTCACGTGGAAGGCAGTCCGGCAGTTTTTCGCTGAGCACTAAAGCAGCAGCAATGACAACAAGTCAGATTTAGAAACATTAAAAACACTTCAAATGTTTCCTAAAGACACAAGATGAGGTTTAACTCTGACTTTTTCTCCAACTAGAAATAAATGTAAACGTTCTGGTAGCACTATAATCCTTGAACATCCAATAATAGATCCATAAAATCGCCATTTTATACCCGGATTATATCTGCAAATACATTTATACTAATCAGTTACATTGATAAAGTTTTCTGCTGTCACTCTAAGGAGGTGAAATTAACCCATTTAAAAAGACACACATTTGCCTTATTGAAAAATAATGTGTTTTCTGATGAGCGGCCTCCTCCCTCCTCCCCCCCTGCTGAGCTGTGAAGTCATTACAATTTCATTTCCCATGTGTTCGACTGTGAACAGCAGAGGGAACAGATGCAGCATCACGCCCGCCATGAACGCTCCGCAGCGCCAACAAACACCGAGGATATCACTTACTACCGGGCGGGCGGGGTCTCGCTTCGCTTTTCGCGTCTCATTACATTAAAAGTCTCAAGTGTTTGTTGGGAGTGAAACGCGAGCGGCGTCTCTACCTGTATACACGCTCCGGTCTTCTCTTTGCACAGGCAGCAGATCAGCGCCCATCTGTTGCTGGGGATGTGGGACACGTTGGTGATCGGCTCCATCTTCTCTGGATTCCCGATGCTCACCTGCACAGCAAAATTAACACATAATGAGACACGTGCTGTTCCAACGTCGGCGCAGGCGGCCCTGACATCGACATGTTTGTATTAATCACCACCACGTGTGCAGAAATGTTCAGCCACTGTTGCTCCGGTGGGAATAAAACCTCCTGTAGTGCTTGTGCTGTTTTCGCAACACAAACAACAGACAATGTTCATGCTGATATTAGCACCTGACGCAAATTTGTAAAACGTGATTGTCGGCTTCTCATTTGCTGTGATGGATCATCTTTTCTAACTGAAGCGTGAGTTGTCTAGCAGTTTGAAAATAATCTGAATCAAGGTCTGTAACAGTGTGACAGACATTAAAAACCTCAAGACACTAAAGAGTTAACATTGTTGTTTTCCACCTCTGGAGCTGTTGGTGAGTAAAGGAATGAAGTTTGATGCTGAACTCATCGTTTCTTCTAGACTGGTGAGTAAACAGCTGTTACTGCTAACGTTAGCTATGTAGCAATAGCAAAACTTACAAATAGCTCCTTTAACAATGTTGCAGCAAGTGTGACAAGTATCTAAAACTGTGAAAAAACACAAAAAGTTTAAATACATATACACGACTGTGACTGTCTGCAGGTAGAAATTGTCTTCACCTCTGGAATCCACAAGGCACAGCTGACGTGGACCCACTTGGTTCCACTTCGGGTCGGCTTCATGGCTCCGCCCTTCTTGGGACACAGCTGGCACTTTGGCAGGATGCCGAGGGCGCAGATCCGACACAGCCAGCTGCCCTTGGGGACTTTCTGGATGCCGTAACACGCCTGGTGAGAAACGCAAACAGACCAGACAGATACTCAGCTTCCAGACAGCAGAACAAGGATCAATACAGCAGCAGCAAATCAAGACGTGTGTGTGTGTGTGTGTGAGAGATGAAGTCACAGAAACAGCTGATCTGACATGTTAGACAAGTCGTTTTCATTGTGCTTTTCATCCACAGTGAAGCTTCAGAATCACATCTCACTGTGACTTATTGTGTTACATGTTACTGAGCATAAAGCCGGCATTATCTCTAAATTACCATATTTTGTCATAATTTGTGCGCTCTTATAAATAAAGTTATGAAAGTGAGACAGACAGTGGAAGTTGCTCAAACTCATCTATTAATATTAATGACAAAAAGCAATTATGCAACTTCAATTAACAGTTTTTTTTCTTCATGTTAAGTGCGTCAAAGTGAGTCTGTGTGACGACCTCTGACCTGGTGGACGCAGATGTTGCACTTGTCGCAGAACACCATCTCGTTGTTGTCCTCCCCGTCGGGCGACTGGCACACGTCGCACACCACGTCCTCGTCGTACTCGATGCCCAAGCCCTCCTCCGTCTCCATGGCGTGCGTCATGTTGTCGTGGCAGCGGCGCTCGAACTCCTCCATCACCCGCTCCATGGTGATCTCGTCCAGCGGCGGCATGGCTGCAAACAGACGGAGGTAATGTTGCACAACTTGTTTGTCACCAAGTTTATTTTAATCCTTTTGTTGCTGTTGTACTTGATAATGATCAGACAGTTTCTCTTACTCTAATAAAAACCTCCTCTAGTGAAATCCAGTTTTCATAATTTTGATTAGTTGACAAAATGACAGAATCATTGAAATTATTAACAATGTTTAAAACTTGTTGAATTAACCAAAACCACTCATTTCCTTTTCTTCTAACAGCTGTCAGTTGGCGATAACGTCTTTTACCCAACAGCCACAAAACATTTAATTACTACGAAGTCATCTGACCACAATGACTCGATAAAACGAGCTGTTGATAACTTTAGATAATTATATGTATCCAAACAAAGATGTGGTCAAAGCAACACACGCAGCCTGAAATCAGCCAGAAAAATAACAACGGGAGTCTCTACTGGAAACAAAACCTCAGACGTCCTGATATAAACAGAGATTACAGCTTGGATGGAGTGAAGCTGAGAGGGAGTTAAGGATGGAAAAAAGATAAACAGGCATCAATTAATTATGTTGACTCGCAGGCCCCTGTGTCAGTGTGTACAGCTATGGGATGATAAAACCAAAACCGACACCACTGAGTACCCAGTTTCTTTTCTGCAGCTTCACATTGTACAGAATCAAGCTTCTAAACCAGCGCCACACTGATCCAGTGAAACAGTGGCACCCAACACAAAACATTAGACTTCCATATGTCTTGCGACTCACCCATCTCAGCGAACTCCTGGTTGATGATCTGCAGCCAGGTCACGTCCTCCTCGTTCAGGTCGTAGCGGCACATCCCCTCCGCCAGCGTCCGGATGTCGACGTAGCCCAGCGCCTCGGTGCCCGACGTCCGGATCAGCTTCTTTGGCCTCACAAACATGACCTCCTTCCCTTTCTCTGCCAGCACCCTGCACAACACAGCCGGGACACACACACACACTTACATTTACTGTCTCGCACATACAGTATAGTTCTCTGTACAACCTATCCTGTGTGCAGGTTAAGGCTGATGCTGCTGTCGGTACTTGAGAGATTTTTATAACAATATATAAGCTGATAATCTTTTTTTAATATAAACACATAACATAAATAAACAATCTTGATAAGGAACTGTTTAGATTTATATATACGTTTTAAATTTTAACCAAGATACACACAGAGTGGGAGACTTTAAAGCGTAAAAATTGGCTGACATATAATCCACTACCAATAAATCTTCAATACATCAGTCCAGCTCTGGTGCAAACGCCTGTTTAAGTTTCTTTTTGGTAGATAAAAACAACAACACCTGTAACATAACGTTTTCAGTCTCTATTTCAACGACTCAGGTTTTGTTACTGAACTTTCTGACTGCACGCCTGTAAAACTGACTGTAAAAGAGAGGCTGTTGAAGTCGCTGCCTGTTACGCTGCTCTACACAAACTTTAACTTCATGAGCCTCTCCTGCAGTGGCGGAAACTCTGTGAGGATCACAGCTGTGACTTTCAGGTGTTACAGCGATCTGTCTGTTGTCCTACCTGGCCACGGGCTGTGGGATGGACTGGGGGCTGACGGGGACCTGGACGCCCTTCTCCCACTCCTGCCTCCACGGGTCGGCGAGGACGTAGTAGTCCTCGGGGTTTAGCTGGTACGAGTCGTGCACCTTCATGGCGGTGATCAGGTCCGTCCTGAACACCTGCAGCACATAACAACAACAACAGTCGGCACAGCACTTAAACATTTCACTGCATTAATAACACATACAGTGTTGCTCTGACTGTACACAGGAATACTTTCAGCTGTCAGAGAAAAGGAGGAGCTGCCTGGAAAGCAGATGTTAAATTTTATAACACGACACAATCAATGACTCACAATCAATTATTTCATCTGGAATAAAGTTGAAAACGGACCCAAAGTTGCAGAAAGTACAGACTTAATTGTGCTAAATTAAATTTTTGGTAATAATTGTCTTTACAACCTGGAATTTCAAGCTGCAATGATTAGTCGACAACTGATCAGCAACTACTTTAATAATTAATTAATAATTTAAGTAATTTTTAAAGCTAAAATGCCCAAAATGAGCTGATTCCAGGTCCTCACATGTGAGAATTAGCTGCTTTTCCTTATTTAACCTTCTAGTATTTAAATATTTTTATCTACTAGACTGTTAAAAAAACATTTCATAACATCACAATTGAAAAAATTGTTTTGCTTCACTGGCTGAATGATTAATCAACTAATGAATAAAATACCTGCTCGATAAATTGATAATGACAAATGAAAATAACATTTGCCTTTTTTGCACAGCGATATCGTCTATCAGTGTTTACACAGGTTTAAAAAAACTACCGGGCTGTGTGCAGCCAGCTGAACGGGAACCAGCCAATCAGGATCCTGCTCGGGCCGGAGTCATTGTTTTGCTTTAATTTGACTGGCCCTCGGTCAAAGGGAGTGTACAGTGGCCTGCAGGGACCAAGTCCACAGACTGTGCAGCAGATAACAAGAGAGACGTTTCCACTCTCAAGGACTCGCTGTCTCGTGCCAAAATACATAGGTTAACGCATCATAAAATTTTATTTCAAAGATATTTTGACATGGTTTAATGTCAGACCTCAAAATGTTCCTTACATTATTTTAAAAGTTTATCAAAGTCCCTTTTTTGATTAATATAACCATTGTTTTTATATTTTTTAAAATAAGATATAAAACTATAATCAAATTATAACAAGATATACAGAATATAGAAATACTGTTGATGACATGAACTACACGTGTTTATGTGTTTATCTAATCATCCTACAGCATCATGGTTGAGTTGGATGGAGGGACGTACCTCGGAGGGTTTCTGCCCGGTGCCCCTCCTCGGCTGTGATGAATGCTGGGACCAGCAGGTAGAGTTACCTGGAGGAGAAACACCACAGAGAGTGAGCAAAGGTCTCAGCATGTCTTCTCCGTCTGTTTCTGCTGCTGCTGCTGCTGCTCTAATGAACAATGAACAACCTCACATCCTCAAGAACCGTATGGATTTCCCCCATTGGGGAAACTTGGTTAGTTTGTTTAGTCAAAATGGTGCAACAGATTTTTTTTCTGTTTTCAGTTTCATTTCATTAGTTGTTACTAGTTTGACTTTTGTCTTATTATATATTACAGACACTTTGCCGCACTGAGACCAGGAGAAAACTAAGCCAAGCCTTCATCTGCACTAAGTGTGGCACCTTGAAAGCCTGAAGAATTTTTACGTCAAATCTAAAAACAATGTATTTTTTACTTTTATGCGTTTTACATATTATAGAATCAATCTGTGTACATATGGTTCATGTATGCAGGGTGAATTTTTAAAACGTTTCCCGAACTTATCTTGTCAGAAATATATCTGAATCTCATTTCAAATAGCTTGATAAAACATTCTTAACTTCACGTCCACTTTCTAGTTTTTCTCAGAGCTGTCAGACACACAGTCTTCATCAGCAGACAGAGTTATATCAGTCTTTCTAATTCTTTATCATAAAACGCAGCACTGAACTGTTCACCTCACAAACCCCTGAATGAGAGCTGGCTAAAAGCAATCTCCCATAAGAGCTTTGGGTTTGTTTTGATACCAGATGGCACATCAGATAAATTGGATAAGAAAATCCAAACAATCACAGGGAAGCATCTACACACTTGTGTGCTTTTTCTGTGATTAGCAACTTACCCAAGCATTTTGTATTATGTGATAAAAAGCTAACCCATCTGAGAATTTATGGATGATGAAACAAACGCCACTGAGTTCAGCCTGTCTGCCTGACCTGCCGGGATGTCTTTTAAGGTCCAAATGCGCCTCCTGTCCCTACTCTGTCTCCTGTCTCTCAGACTGTGGACCTTCTTTTCCTTTTCCTTATTCTTTATCCATCTGCCGCCCTTCTTTCTTTTTCTTTCTCTTTGTTTCCTTCCTGAACATGAAGTGTAGATTTACTGACACTGACAGTAACAAGATGGAAGGTACATTTTCAGGACAAAACAACTCCTCTGACAAAGAAAATGTTATTTGAAAATGAAATTGTTATTTAGTAATGGCAAGAAACAGATGACAACAACTAAAAATGAAACTTAACTTGTATGTAATGATTTAATATAAGCCAAAATGAGTTATGTAAGAATTAAAGTTAGCATTACCTCTGATCCTGCTGACCTTACATTACTGCACTTTAACTTGTGAATTTGAGGAAAGTGGCAGGGTTGTACTGACCTCATTCAGGTCTATATTTGGGCCTGGTGTGAATGAGTCAGCAGAGACAATATTTTGCTTACTTCCATTGTCGGAGTCATCACTGCTGCTGGGGTGCCTGCTTCTCTTCATCGTCGTCTGTCTGCAGAGCTCCGGCGTGGGGACACTTCACAGACAAGGCAGGGGGTTAAGATAAAGTAAAACTCCAACACTTGAGAAACTGATAAGAATTCAGACTCAAAACTGGCGCAAATAACTTTCAACGATTAGTTAATTAATCATTTGAAGCAATAATTTTAACAATCAATCAATCATTTTATGGTTCCAGGTCCTCAAATGTGATACTTTGCTGCTTTTCCTTGTTTTACATGATAGAAATATAATATTTTTTGGATTAAGGACTGTTAATCAGAAAAAAAAAGATATTTAATGACATAACCATGTACTCCTCGAAGTTGAGATGGGCATTTTTCACAGTTTTGTGATGTTTCATAGACTGAATGTTTAATCTAACTATTATTTTCATTATCTAACAATCTGCTGATTATTTTTTCAATGAACTGATGGATCGTTTTGTCTATAAAATAGAAAATAGTAAAAAATGGCGTCCCACAGTGCTAGGTGACATCTTCAAATGTTTGTTTTTTTTCACCCAACAATCCAAAATCAGTTAACTGTCAGGTGTGACAAAGAAAAGCATCAGATCCTCACACCTGAGAAGCTAGAAACAGAAAATATTAATAAAATAATCATTAGCTAAATTGACAATGATAATAACCAATAGTGCCATATGAATTGAATCAAATCCTGGCATAATCAATGAGCAAGTTACTACAACCCCAACTTTAGAACACACACAGAAATGATGCACAATTACACCACAAATAAAAGCATGTTAATGTACGAAACATTACCACTGCTGAAAATAATTAATATGTTTATTTCAGATACCAATGTGATGTGATCCTCAACTAACATGATTAAAAATGACAACTTGATTGACAAGTTTCTACTCGACCAACCAGGATCATTTAGGAATGCTAGGAAAGTGAACTCACCCTAATTGTGTATTACTAAAATATCAGTTCTTAGAAACAACGCAGCGCGAGGCAAAGCACCACAGTAAGACAGAACTATAACACTTTTCACTATTTCCACCTGTTTCCTCCTGATCTGACAGCATACCAGCCCTGCGGGGATGTGCAGACACACACACACACCACAGTCACAGTTCCAACGATGACAACAAGAAGTTACCACATGCAACACAGACAGGAAACAACGCCTTGCAGCGCTATGAGCTTCGTGTGCGCCGTGCAAAAACACAACAGCATGGACCCTATTCCCGACAGGTGGAAATATCTCAGGGTCTGCTGCTGCCAGCGTGCACAAGGGGGAAGATGCTAACCCTGGTTTAGCTGGCTAGGCTAACAGCGGGCTAGCCACGGTTTGTGTGACGCCCCTTCTTCCAACCAACAGACAGCAGAAAGCAGGCTAACTAGCGGCTAACTTTAGCTAACAGCTGACTAAACCAAACCCTCTTTAATTGGAGTTACCCCAGCGTCACGGTGACACACGAAAGGCGAGATAGTATGTTTTCGATTTGATCATAATTTGCTTCAAAGCAACAACACAACCTAGCGTTGTATTTTTTACCCGACTACAGACTCTAGCTGGCTAACGTTAGCCAGATTGCTAATCTCCCCCTACCGTTATGCAACATGCGGGCCCACACCCGGCGCCTCAAGTGGAAATGTTGTTTATGATACGATTTTTTTTCAAAATGCTCCGCCACGTTAGATTAAAAATAGGTCATTCTAGAAAACCGCCCCCCAAGAAACCGGTTAATATTGTGTTTTTCTCAACAGGAGCAGTAACAGCCTGCACGTTACATTTAGATGACGTTGGTGGTTACTAGCGTCGGTAAGCTAGTTAGCTGGAGGCTAAGCTACACGTAAATTACCGTAGTTGTATTTAGCATTATCCAATGCCGCTAACATAGGGGTTTCTCCTGCGGTGCCGCTCATTAAATCCCAGTCACAACCAGCGATCTGCCAAAGGTTAAGGGTCAATTATTGATTCAAACAAACTACCTGAAATCAACGTGAACACACAAATGGAAGGTGTTGATTAATACGTTAATGGTGCATTTGCTAGCCAGCGGGACACAGTGTGGCAGGTTTACCAGCGATCCACTGGATGAGGTTAATCTTTGGCGCCATTTTAAATGACGATGTCGCGTTTTCCTAGCGGGCTGCTAGTGCGACCATACTACAGATCTAAACTCGCTCAAATAGCCCGTTAAGAACACTCTGGCACATATGCACATGAATTAAAACCGTGTAGAGTTGAAAATAAAGTGGACAGTACATACAGAGCACGTCAGGCCGATGCAAGCCGGTGTTTGAGTTTGATGTGAAGCGCAGTTTTTGCCGTGAGTTCCGCTTGACCCGCATTCCACATACACAAACACGGAGCGGCGGCGGCCGGGGAGGAGGTTACCCAGCCCGGACTGCAGCTGCGCATGTAGGCCGCTGGAGGGCAGCAGAAACCCCTGAACCGGCCCCGGAGCCAATGATCCAACAGATCCGAGGACTAATACAGGAAAAAATGCATCATCATTATGTTTCCAGCGTCGCAATATAACCAGCCGTTGCCCGGTTGCTAGTTTTAAGTGTCAACAAACATAATAACGTGAACATAATTCTTTCCTAAGTGGGCATGACGTAGCAGTCCCATTGACTGACACTCACTCCTTTTTTGGCAAGTACAGCTTCAGCTGTTAAAGGGACAGACCACCAATATAACACTACAGCTACGATTATGAAAAAAAATACAAGTCCAGTTAAGAAATTTAAAAAATACAGAATAGATTAACTTTCCTCCTCCAATAAGAGTTTACTAGACCAAAAAAATCTGCCTCTGTTTCAAGAAACTAAATTTTATTCATGATATTAATATTTTCGAAATTATTTTTTTAGTTCAAAGAGAGAAGTCTTTGAGATTGTCATTCACAGATTCTCAAAGAGACAGTCATCTAATTTTCATATTCTTAAACATCAAATTACAGCAATTTTTACCCTGTTTGTCTTAAATTAAATTTTGATTGTATAATTTAAAAAAGTGATTTTCCATTATTTTTTTAATGTAATATTTACGTAACTTATATGATTTTAACCTGTGAAAATAAACAAAACAAAGCAGTTGTCCTGTAGTGCCCTGAGATATTTCTTCAATTATTGATTTCAGTATTAATCAGCCATGAGACGAAATGGTGTTATAAAGGGTTTAATCATTTAAAGGAAAGTTTAGAAAGACTCTGTATAGTAAGAAAATTCAACCCAAGAAAATATTGTATTTACTTCATTGACATTTCACCACAAATTCAGTCTGACAGGCTCTGGAAACGTCATAGTATACTAAGGCATAAAAATGTCAAATAATAATAAGGCACAAAAATGTCAAAATATGACATAGTATATTGAGACATCAAATGTCATAAAAATGTCATAGTATAGTAAGGCATAAAAACGTCAAAAATGTCTTAGTAGAGGAAGGCATAAAATGTCATGAAAACAACATAAAAAAAGTAAGGCATAGAAAGTCATAAAAACGTCATAGTATACTGAATCATGAAAAGTCATAAAAACGACATCATATAGTAAGGCATAAAACCGACATATTTTACTTAGGCATAAAAAGTCATAAAAACGTCATAGTATAGTAAGGCATAAAAACATCATAGTATAGTAAGGCATAAAAACGACACACTATAGTAAGGCATAAAAATGTCATAAAACATCATAATATAATAAGGCATAAAAAGTCATAAAAATGTCATAATATAGTAAGGCATAAAAACGTCATAGTATAGTAAGGGATAATATGACATAAAAACGTCATTGTATAGTCAGGCATAAAAATTCATAAAAGTCATAGTATAGTAAGGCATAAAAAGTCATTGTATAGTAAGCCATAAAAAATTCATTGTATAGTAAGTCATAAAAACGATGTATAGTGAGGCATTAAAATGTCACAGTGGGGCATAAAAAAGTAATAGTCATGGTTTGCCTTTAGGACTCTTTGTGTTTGGACTTTTGTATTATGTTTGGACTTTTTCAATTAATTTGGTTATTGTCATTTCATGTTTTATTTTGAAGTAGCTTTCTTTGTGTGTCTGTTGTTGTTTTTACTTCCTGTCTTTGTCCAGTTTCAGTCCAATTTGATTGTCTGCCCCACCCTAATGTGTTTCACCTGAGTTCTATTGCCCTTGCCTCCCTTTTGTATATAAGTCTATGTCTTCCCCTTTGACCTTGTCAGTCCATCTGTTGTCTTCACATGGATTCCTCTGGATGTCCTTTGTTTCCCATTTGTTCTTAAGCTTTTTCTCTAAGTAATTGGATTTTCTATTTGTTTTTGTACCTGGATGGTTTATTTGGGATTTGTGTTCTTTTTGTAAGTTTCCATTTTTGTTATTTAATAAAATATCTTTCACTTTGAATTGTTTGCATTTTGGGTCAGTTCTTCCTGCAAACGTGTAGTGAGGCATAAAAACATCATGATATAGTAAGACATGAATTTTCATAAAAACATCAAAGTATAGTGAGGTATAAAACCTTTAAAGAATGTCATAGTATAGTAAGGCATCAACTGTCATAAAAACATCATATTAAAGTAAGGCATCAAATCTCATAAAAAGACAGTATAGTAAGGCATAAAAACGTCAAAAAACGTCATAGTATAGTATAACATAAAAAGTCATAGTATAGTGAGGCATAAAAAAGTCATGAAAAAGTCATAGTATAGTAAGGCATAAAGATACCAAAAAAAGTCATAGTATAGTATTGCATAAAAAAGTCATAGTACAGTAAGGCATAAAAAGTCATAAAAAAGTAATAGTATTGTAAGGCATAAAAAGTCATAAAAAAGTCATAGTATAGTAAGGCATAAAAAGTAATAAAAAAGTCATAGTATTGTAAGGCATAAAAAGTCATTAAAAAGTCATAGTATTGTAAGGCATAAGAAGTCATGAAAAGGTCATACTATAATGAGGCATAAAAAGTCATGAAAAAGTCATAGTATAATAAGGCATAAAAAGTCATGAAAAAGTTATAGAATAATAAGGCATAAAACGTCATAGTATTGTAAGGCATAAAAAGTCATACTAATGTAAGGCATAAAAAGTAATTAAAAGTCATAGTATAGTAGGGCATACAAAGTCATAAAAAGTCATGAAAAAGTCATAGTATTGTAAGGCATAAAAAGTCATAAAAAAGTCATAGTACTGTAAGGCATAAAAAGTCATGAAAAAGTCATAGTATAATAAGACATAAAAACTCATAGTGTAGTAAGGCATAAAAAGTCGTGAAAAAGTCAAAGTATTGTAAGGCATAAAAAGTCGTGAAAAAGTCATACTATAATATGGCATAAAAAGTCATATAAAGTCATAGTATTGTAAGGCATAAAAAGTCATTAAAAAGTCATAGTATTGTAAGGCATAAGAAGTCATGAAAGGTCATACTATAATGAGGCATAAAAAGTCATGAAAAAGTCATAGTATAATAAGGCATAAAAAGTCATGAAAAAGTTATAGAATAATAAGGCATAAAACGTCATAGTATTGTAAGGCATAAAAAGTCATACTAATGTAAGGCATAAAAAGTAATTAAAAGTCATAGTATAGTAGGGCATACAAAGTCATAAAAAGTCATAAAAAAGTCATAGTACTGTAAGGCATAAAAAGTCATGAAAAAGTCATAGTATAATAAGGCATAAAAAGTCATGAAAAAGTCATAGTATGATAGGGCATAAAAAGTCATAGTATGATAAGACGTAAAAAGTCATGAAAAAGTCATAGTATAATAAGACATAAAAACTCATAGTGTAGTAAGGCATAAAAAGTCGTGAAAAAGTCAAAGTATTGTAAGGCATAAAAAGTCGTGAAAAAGTCATACTATAATATGGCATAAAAAGTCATATAAAGTCATAGTATTGTAAGGCATAAAAAGTCATGAAAAAGTCATAGTATTGTAAGCATAAAAAGTCATTAAAAATCATAGTATAGTATGGCATAAAAAGGTCATAGTATAGTAAGGCGTAAAAACGATTCAGACACAGAAGCAACCAGTGTGGTAACAGTTCTTTAATGGCAACTGTTCAATGAGTGAGGGACAGTGTTTTGGGGGAATGTTGGGGGACGAAGGACCCGGTTTGTTGCAGAAGGAGCGTGGAGGTTGAGGAACAGGTGAGCGAGGTACCCAGTGCTGGACTACGCCCCTGCTTCGACGCATACACAAAGTGGAACATTGGAAAACTGCTGCAGTCACAGAGGGGCTGTGACAGTCACGCATAAAAAGTCATAGTATAACAAGGCATGAAACTGTCATGGTACAGTAAGGCATATAACGTCATAAAAACATCATAGTATATTGAAGCATGAAAGGTAAGAAAAACGTCAGAGTATATTAAGGCATGAACAGTCATAAGAATGTCATACTATAAATAAGGCATAAAAAGTCCTGAAAAATCATAGTATAGTAAGGCATAATAAGTCATAAAAAAGGCATAGTATAGTGTGACATAAAAGGTAAAAAAAACATCATAGTATGTAAAGGCATAAAAGGTCATAAAAACATCCTAGTATGGTTAGGCATCAAACAAGATAGTATAGTAAGGCATAAAAATGGTTAGGCATCAAACAAGATAGTATAGTAAGGCATAAAAATGCCAAAAAACATCTAAGTATAGTATGGCATAAAAATGCCTAAAAATGTCATAGTATAGTATGACATAAAAGGTCAAAAAAACATCATACTATATAAAAGCATAAAAGGTCATAAAAATGTCATAGTATTGCAAGGCATGAGACGTCATAGTATAGTAAGGCATAAAAAGTCAAAAAAACATCATACTATATAAAAGCATAAAAGGTCATGAAAATGTCATAGTATTGCAAGGCATGAGACGTCATAGTATAGTAAGGCATAAAAAGTCAAAAAAACATCATACTATATAAAAGCATAAAAGGTCATGAAAATGTCATAGTATTGCAAGGCATGAGACGTCATAGTATAGTAAGGCATAAAAAGTCAAAAAAACATCATACTATATAAAAGCATAAAAGGTCATGAAAATGTCATAGTATTGCAAGGCATGAGACGTCATAGTATAGTAAGGCATAAAAAGTCAAAAAAACATCATACTATATAAAAGCATAAAAGGTCATGAAAATGTCATAGTATTGCAAGGCATGAGACGTCATAGTATAGTAAGGCATAAAAAGTCAAAAAAACATCATACTATATAAAAGCATAAAAGGTCATGAAAATGTCATAGTATTGCAAGGCATGAGACGTCATAGTATAGTAAGGCATAAAAAGTCAAAAAAACATCATACTATATAAAAGCATAAAAGGTCATGAAAATGTCATAGTATTGCAAGGCATGAGACGTCATAGTATAGTAAGGCATAAAAAGTCAAAAAAACATCATACTATATAAAAGCATAAAAGGTCATGAAAATGTCATAGTATTGCAAGGCATGAGACGTCATAGTATAGTAAGGCATAAAAAGTCAAAAAAACATCATACTATATAAAAGCATAAAAGGTCATGAAAATGTCATAGTATTGCAAGGCATGAGACGTCATAGTATAGTAAGGCATAAAAAGTCAAAAAAACATCATACTATATAAAAGCATAAAAGGTCATGAAAATGTCATAGTATTGCAAGGCATGAGACGTCATAGTATAGTAAGGCATAAAAAGTCAAAAAAACATCATACTATATAAAAGCATAAAAGGTCATGAAAATGTCATAGTATTGCAAGGCATGAGACGTCATAGTATAGTAAGGCATAAAAAGTCAAAAAAACATCATACTATATAAAAGCATAAAAGGTCATGAAAATGTCATAGTATTGCAAGGCATGAGACGTCATAGTATAGTAAGGCATAAAAAGTCAAAAAAACATCATACTATATAAAAGCATAAAAGGTCATGAAAATGTCATAGTATTGCAAGGCATGAGACGTCATAGTATAGTAAGGCATAAAAAGTCAAAAAAACATCATACTATATAAAAGCATAAAAGGTCATGAAAATGTCATAGTATTGCAAGGCATGAGACGTCATAGTATAGTAAGGCATAAAAAGTCAAAAAAACATCATACTATATAAAAGCATAAAAGGTCATGAAAATGTCATAGTATTGCAAGGCATGAGACGTCATAGTATAGTAAGGCATAAAAAGTCAAAAAAACATCATACTATATAAAAGCATAAAAGGTCATGAAAATGTCATAGTATTGCAAGGCATGAGACGTCATAGTATAGTAAGGCATAAAAAGTCAAAAAAACATCATACTATATAAAAGCATAAAAGGTCATGAAAATGTCATAGTATTGCAAGGCATGAGACGTCATAGTATAGTAAGGCATAAAAAGTCAAAAAAACATCATACTATATAAAAGCATAAAAGGTCATGAAAATGTCATAGTATTGCAAGGCATGAGACGTCATAGTATAGTAAGGCATAAAAAGTCAAAAAAACATCATACTATATAAAAGCATAAAAGGTCATGAAAATGTCATAGTATTGCAAGGCATGAGACGTCATAGTATAGTAAGGCATAAAAAGTCAAAAAAACATCATACTATATAAAAGCATAAAAGGTCATGAAAATGTCATAGTATTGCAAGGCATGAGACGTCATAGTATAGTAAGGCATAAAAAGTCAAAAAAACATCATACTATATAAAAGCATAAAAGGTCATGAAAATGTCATAGTATTGCAAGGCATGAGACGTCATAGTATAGTAAGGCATAAAAAGTCAAAAAAACATCATACTATATAAAAGCATAAAAGGTCATGAAAATGTCATAGTATTGCAAGGCATGAGACGTCATAGTATAGTAAGGCATAAAAAGTCAAAAAAACATCATACTATATAAAAGCATAAAAGGTCATGAAAATGTCATAGTATTGCAAGGCATGAGACGTCATAGTATAGTAAGGCATAAAAAGTCAAAAAAACATCATACTATATAAAAGCATAAAAGGTCATGAAAATGTCATAGTATTGCAAGGCATGAGACGTCATAGTATAGTAAGGCATAAAAAGTCAAAAAAACATCATACTATATAAAAGCATAAAAGGTCATGAAAATGTCATAGTATTGCAAGGCATGAGACGTCATAGTATAGTAAGGCATAAAAAGTCAAAAAAACATCATACTATATAAAAGCATAAAAGGTCATGAAAATGTCATAGTATTGCAAGGCATGAGACGTCATAGTATAGTAAGGCATAAAAATGCCAAAAAACATCTAAGTATAGTATGGCATAAAAATGCCTAAAAATGTCATAGGTGACATAGGTGACATAGATGACATAAAAGGTCAAAAAAACATCATAGTATATTAAAGCATAAAAGGTCATAAAAATGTCATAGTATTGCAAGGCATGAGACGTCATAGTATAGTAAGGCATAAAAATGCCAAAAAACATCTAAGTATAGTATGGCATAAAAATGCCAAAAAACGTCATAGTATGTAAAGGCATAAAAGGTCATAAAAATGTCATAGTATTGCAAGGCATGAGACGTCATAGTATAGTATGGCATAAAACGTCATAAAAAAAGGCATAGTATTGTAAGGCATAAAAACATCATAGTATAGTAAGGAATAAAAAGTCATAGTATTGTAAGGCATAAAAGGTCAGAAAAACGTCATAGTATGTCAGGGCATCAAATAAGATAGTATAGTATGGCAGAAAAATGTCAAAAAACGTCATAGTATAGTAAGGCATAAAAAGTCAAAAAAACATCATAGTATGTAAAGGCATAAAATGTCAAAAAAACATCATAGTATGGTTAAGCATCAAATAAGATAGTATAGTAAGGTAACATCTAAATCTAAAGGTCAACAAAACATCATAGTATATTAAGGCATAAAAGGTCATAAAAACATTGTAGTATTGCACGGCATGAGACGTCATAGTATAGTAAGGCATAAAAATACCAAAAAACATCTAAGTATAGTAAGGCATAAAAATGCCAAAAAACATCATAGTATATTAAGGCATAAAAGGTCATAAAAATGTCATAGTATTGCAAGGCATGAGACGTCATAGTATAGTAAGGCATAAAAATGCCAAAAAACATCTAAGTATAGTATGGTATAAAAATACCAAAAAAAATGCCATAGTATAGTGTGGCATAAAACGTCAAAGTATACTAAGGCATAAAAATGTCATAGTATACTAAGGCATAAAAAGTCATAGTATAGTAAGGCATAAAAAGTCAACTGTGACTTGTCTACTGAAATTTAACTCGTACTTGATATATCCACCTTTTTATGTTTACTTCTGTTAGCAACCTGACTGCTAGCCTACAGAAGACATAAACTACGGTTTGCTTGGTAGTTAACGCTTGCTAACATGGCTAAATAACATCAGTTGACATTCTCATGGTGATGTTAGGTACCACTGTGATATTCTCACATTACGTGAGCCTTCAGATAGTCCCTTTCCCTTTTAGTCAAGCAAATCCTAGCATGCCTTAATCGATTGTCTTTGTGACGTAGCCTCTTGGAGGGCACATTGGAATGATCTAATATGACTTTACTCCAAACATAGTGCAACCATCTCCCTCAAATATTGGTAGGGACAATTCTGTCCTCTCAAAATATTGGTAGGGACATGTCTCTACTGTATATATGCAAACCTAGGCCCTTGATTTCCACTAAAATTAAGTTCAGTGGGTCTGAACAATGTTTAGCTGTACAGCATGAATACAAAATGGTTGCGGCTGGAGTGGTTCAGTGTGAATGGGTTAGAGTAAATGCTTTTTATATATTCACAAATGAAATAAAATGACAACTGGCTGACTGAAAAAAGGCTACTAAGTACATGTTTACAAGTACAAGTTTACATAATAATGAAAACAATAACAAGAGACTGCTGCATTGACAGACACCACACTGTTGTTGTTTACACATGCATAGCTTTTAATAGGAACAAAAAACTGAACCATTTACAGTGAATAAACATCATGTGTCTCTGTTATTCCATCTGAAGGATGCATGCTGTCAACATGTTTAGTGGAAACACAAGAAGACAAAAAAACAAGCCATGTGTTTCTATTGCACACCTTGATGTTTTGCATTCACACCTCATAACACATGCAAATCACAAAAATCTATAATCTCAATTTAAAAAGAGAAACTCTCACTGCTGTAATCACTTTAGCAGCTATTTGGTGCTGAGATGATCTAAACTGATTTATGGTGTAAACTCTTCATTTTTTTTTTTTTTTTACACTGAAACATTTTGTCCAATCACACTTGCTGCTGTTCCGAGTACTGCAACATCACCACGGGGGAAAAAAAGGAAATACACAAACAGCATAATAAACACAGACAAGATCCAGTTTTAAATAGTAGTAAATAGATTTTTCCTTCAAACAGCCCTCACACTGTGACAGGGAGAGAAAAAATAAAGAAAATAGAATTTCTTACACAAGCAAAGGATAGACAGAGGTAAACGTGAAGGGTCTGCTGAGAGAGGCACACAACACCACAACACAGAAAACATCTTCACTTTTCTTTTTTTTTCTTTTTTTTTTAACCAGTCTTTGCCTCCTCTCTTCACTTTCTGACATGACAACGGAATGAAAAATAAATCAACACATACAAATTGAATTCGCTTCTCTGGCTGTGAAATCCAAAAACAGACACGCAAAGATCATTAATATCCACCTACAGATCCATGAGATGGACCAACAGACAGAAATGATTTGTACTTTTTTACCCTTCTTGTATTCATTTGTCATTCATGGATAATTATACACACATTATGCAGAACTATGAACCAGTGTTATAATGCTTATGATATGGATGACATGATGCTGGTGTTTCTTTTGATGTTATTATCTTTAAAAAGATTTAAAAATAATAATAATAATATTCAGTTATCCAAAAAGAAAAATGCACAGACATAATGGTTTGCAAAGTGACAACACTGTTTATCTCAGTATCTCAGGACAGTCACAGTCCTACTGATGATTTGGACAACAGAGTCATATCACTCTGTAGATTAGATGGAAATGTTGAAGTTTAATTATGTATTTACGGGCTTCTTGGCATTTATTTTGAATATTATAAAACAAGTGAAAATCAAATGATTGAGGATTATAAATATAACCTTTCTCATAAAAAAGATAGAAAATAGTCTTTTTTCCAAGACTATGTTTATATGATATTGATCAAATATGCTTGAAATGCTATCCCAAATCTGTCATTAATTGGTTAATATTTTTTAGAATGCACCTCCATGACACTTGAGAAATATCAGAACTATAATCTCATACGATACCAAGGACTATTCACTGTTTGATTCAGGCATATGTGATATATTTTTGTGACCCTTTTCTACGAGCATGTCACTTAAAAACAGTACAAATAAAAACATGTATCTTTTGCTTCACAACTGTTGTTAAAAACATCAGGCCAGCCTGAAAAGCATCACCTGCATTTGCAACATGGTTCTTTAAAAAAGAAATTAATATCAGCTTCACAAAACCAGATCAGTGCATTTATCAAAAAATATCAAATAACTGAACCTACAGCATATTGACTGTCTATGGGAAACCTTTAAAGGGATAGTTTGACATTTTGTGAAATAAACATTCCCTTTCTTACTGAGATTTACATGAGAAGATTTATACCACTCCCATAGTTGACTGTTCAATATTAGGCCTGCGGCCAGTTAGCTTAGCATAAATACACGAAAGTAGGAAAACAGACCCCAATAAAACCACAACTTAATGGTTTTACACTTTATTGTAAACAAACAATGTTAATTAGTGAGATTTGCAAGTGCTGGTATAAGGATTTGTTACCGTTTTAAAGAGGCAGTCTAGCTTATGCTATGCTAAGCTAACCGGCTGCTGGTAATAGTGACATATTAACCGTATAAATATGAGAGTGGTATCAATCTTCTCACACTCAGAAAGACAACGAATAAGCGCAGTTGCCAAAATGTCAAACATTTACTTTAGTATCAGTTGATTTTGATTGAATCTAAATCAGCACTTTGCTCTGATTCTTTAATATGTTTGCAGTATTACTTACAGAGGCAGGTATTGATTACAAATATTATCCATCAGCTACCTCAGTCCAGAAAATGTTTGTATTAGTACAAACCATGAAAACAAGTCACGAGGGTTGACCACAACATATAACAGGGATCCATGTGCACAACAGTTCCGGGGCTTTTAGTTTCGTTTTCTTATCCTCAACTTTTCAAAGCCTTGAAATGTTCAAGGTAAGTGTTCTTTACTTTCCCAGACTTTTAAGGAATGTTTCACTTGACTGACACTCTGAGTCTGAGCTCATCTGATGGCCAGGATGGCATCGTAGGACTTTCCAGTCCGACACACCTGAACGTTTTGGAAGCCGGTCTTCTTCAGCATGTGGGTGTACTCAGATGGCGGACGCTCCCGGCCCTCCGCCTGCACCAGCATGTTGAGGGAGAAGATCTGAGCCATGACGGGCCCTCGTCTGTTCTCAAACAGCATGGCCTCCACCAGCAGGACGCCACCACCTGGAGGCCCAGGAGGACAATGAGTATTAAAAAGCACAGAACACAATAATTCAAAAGCATCAGCTGTGCATATTTTTATGTTACATTCCCTTCGACCAGTAAAAATTTGAAAAACAAAACCTGAAGCCCATAATCCTCCATAGTCTCCTCTATTCTGCAGGTACAAAATATATTGACATATACCTGCAGAATATGCTTTTAATGCATGTAACAGATAACAGATTAAATCCTGCTAACAAGAGATGCAGGTAACGACTGAGTGTAAATTCAACGTGGATAAAAATATACCAGGATACAATTTTAATGTATGGCAGGTAAAAAAAAATGGGACCACAGATTTAACAGTTAAATACAAACACAAAAACACACAAAGCTCCTAAAGATGCCCTGTGGAGTAATTTACATAAACTCACCTGGTCTGCAGGTGTTGTAGATCTTCTTCAGCAGAGTCAGGCACTTCTCTTCAGGCCAGTCATGAATGATTCTGGCCAGAACGTACAAGTCAGCAGCAGGGACGTCACCACTGAAGAAATCTCCTACATACGATGACAGAAAGCATGTGAAAACGTATAATCAGGTACCAGTTTATTAGGTACACCTACAGTCCTACACTCATTAAGTTTGTCCTACAGTGAAACAGAGATTCAAAGTTCATTATTGACCGGTGGCAACAGTCGACAGTATTGCAGTCAACTCTTGATGTGGTGAGCGAGAGCGAATGGAGCTCACCAGTCTGAAACACAATGGCATCGTTCTCCTGAGAGAAATGTTTCTGAGCCGATTCCACGACCTGCGGGAGGTCAAACACTGTGACGGAGGAGGAGGGATACGCCTTCACCATCTCACGAGCCAGAGCACCAGTGCAACCTGGGAAGTATTCAGACAGAATAATGTCAGAGCATGAACAACGGATATTCACTTTGTTTAGTGTGAAATCAAAATGTTTTTGATTTTCTCAGTTTTTGTGTCTGTGAAAAATGTTAACGTTTGTTATTTCTTTATGATCTTCATGATCAAACACACGTCATTATATAGTTTACATCTGTTAATAAATCATATATACATAAATAACATGTTTTCACTTACAGGGAGTTTCAGTATTTAATGGAGTAAATCTAATTGTTTATCACAAATTTGTATCTTGTATCTATATCTATTATGCTGCTATTATGCACTTAGTGCCAGCAGCCTCTTACCTCCAAGATCTACAATCGTCTGGAAGCATGAGAGGTTGAACGCTGTCACGATGTCGTGTCCGTCAAGAACCCACGAGGAGTTCATGAGACCCATGAATTTCAGCATCTCCTCCTCCGATCTGTGTGGTAGATTTTTATCTATCAAACACAGAAACTCAAAACTCAACTACTAATGAAATTAGATAATAACAAACTCAGCACCAACCTGTAAATAGCTTGGAAAACATCCTCTGGTGGAAGGCCAAAGGTCTTTTCATTCTGATTCCTCCCCTCCCTGCGAGGCGGAAAATTACTGTTTGAACTCATGAAAATGAGCATTCACATATTCTGTGGAGTTTGCTTTAGTTCTGCAAACATTTCCTTGAGGCAGAGCAGCTCTACAGGCTATTAACTATCTTAGATAACTTTAATGCATTTTCCTCTTTTTCACAGCTTCAGTCTAAAAATCAATTAGCCATAAAAACCTTACTTCCTCTTCTGTCACTGAGGTTTAACTAAGCTTTGTAAAATGCAAAACATCCACTCTCTATTCAGCTGTTTTCCATTTGAACCCACAAACCTGACGGCGTCCACCATGTTATTCCACAGAGGGTAGATGGTCTGGGATTGGTAGATGATCATGTCGTGAAGAGACTTGGCGCTGCCTTTGGCCAGGTAAAGGTTCGCCACGTCAGTGCTGCTGTAGAAAGCTGTTTCAACAAAAGACATTCACAGGGAAAGACCTAACATCAAACTGAAAGCTCCAGAACAGCTACTAAATGCATACTGAGGTGAGATTATTTTGTTGAATGCTGTTTCCAAAGTCAAGAATGAAATTAAACTAAATTTAAGATAAAAAATTGATGTAATATTTGGATGTCCACATACTTTGCACAGATGTCCACATACATTTGGCCATGTAGTTTGTATTGCTACATTGATACACAGTTAATGTAGTAGTTCAGACCTGTCTGCAAGAGATCATCCACTCCTCATCCCTCACCTGTCCCATCTGTGGTCTCCACCTCCAGGATCTCGATGCCCACCAGGGCGTCCAGCAGCCTCTCCATCCCGTCCACACTGGTGCCCAGCTCCCGGGCCACATGCTGCGCACTCAGAGGCTCCTGGGACTTGAGCAGGAGGTCAAACACTCCCAGCTCACAGGCTGAAAATATCACCTTGAGGGACAGACATACAGTATTGTCACATCAGCACCTCAGCTCTGGTAGATAGGATCTTCAGCCATGTGAGCAGTGTGTAAAAGCAGACCTGGCGTGCACAGATTACCTGAAAGTTTAAACAGATAAGTCTGTAGCTGCTTTTTAAATGACTCCACAGAAATCACCAAACCATAGAGGTGCTGGTAGAGCATAACACAGCTTAGGTGCTGCGGCGTCTAAAGCTTCATCACCACAATTCTTTAAATGCAGCGGGACAGATAGTAGATTTGACTTGACCTGAGACAGCGAGCTGATGAGTGAAGGTGGAGTAGATCAGTTAAATATACAATGGGGGCTGACGGTGCAGTAATCTGTATGTAAAAGTGAGGATGGATTCTGTACGTAACAGGGAGTCAGGGAAGTGAGTACGGGTGTAATGAGAAACCATCTGTTTGACCTATTAAGAAGTCTAGCGACACTGTACTTAAATGCTGCATCACAAAGCTGCTGGCAAGTCTGTACCCTCTAATGTAGAACTGAAGGATGCTCTATAGATAAAGAGACACTGATTGCTGAAAGGTCAATCAATTAATGATTAATTGAGAGAAAAAAAAATCCCATTCCCTCATTGATACCAATGGGGTGGACAAAATAATAGAAACACCTGCAATGCAATTCAACAGCATCAGAAATTTCATCCCTGCATAGTGGCCACATGAAGCAGGACTGCTGTATTAGACTGCATTAGTTTTAAGTAGGTGTACCTAATAATCTGACAGCTGAGTGTAGATACATTAGATTTTTCACAACACAATTCGCTAAAGATTAATACATCTTTTAATTACAGCTTGTAACCTCTGTTTAAATTGTGCTTTATCAAAAAGTGGTGCCAAAATGTGGCAAGTAGCAGCCCCAGATGCATTACTGCAGACTGACTGACTCTTAACTACAATGTGTATATTTAGAAGAAAACAAGAAAAAGCTCTTAAATGTTACCTTGGAGACCCTGAAGCCGTTGAAATACTCCAGAAGTTTGAATGGGTAGTCCAGCTCACTCTGGGACAGATGCTCTGCCATTGCTGCACTCCTGGTGTGAGACACAAACCAAAACAGAGCCGTCCTTCCTGGAGGAATTCACACAACTTTATTGTTTCGTTGAATTTGGACAAACCTCGTATGTCTTCTGTATCATCACTCACCCGATGCTGTCGCCTGGAAAGCAGCCAAGATGGTGGTCGAAGCCGGGGAGAGACGGATGATTTTTTTGGGGGGGGTGGGGGGTGGGCGGGAGGTGGGGGGGGGCGGGTGAAAAAAATTCGGTGAGTTTTGGTTTTAGCCGAAAACAGCAGCCAAGATGTCGGTGGTGTGTTGAGGAGCCGCTGTCCGTGTGAAATGGTCGTCGGATCATCAACGGACAACACACACCCCTGCTCCGGGAGGTGATGCCAGACGAAGCCGCTTTGGCTTTGAAGGTCGATAAGCAACAACAGAGACGAGTTTGACTTCAACACACACTCACGCGGACACTGAGAGAGCCGTCAGCGTGCAGTTCCAGGATCAACCAGAGCGTCAACGGGGGCGCTGTTGAGCTGTTGTCAATGTCAGGAAGGTTTATTTTTAGACCGTGGTGACCACAGCGGTGACCCTCAGAACTTCATCATGTCTGCACCCTGGTCTGCACATGGATGAACGTAAATGTAGCTCTCGTGTCTGTGAATGATGCCGTGGCTAATAAAAAAGATGAATAAAAAATCATTTTAAAAAAAGATACATGTTCCTCAAAATAACCCAGGATTAATGTTAATATGTCGTTTTTAAAATGGACAACAAATTAATAATAAAGATACATTTATATTTGTCAGAAAATAAATAAATGGGTGATGAATGTATAAATAATCTACAATTTTCTGCTTTTATATATTTTCTTATTCACTTGCAGATGTAATTATTTCCTAATTTATTGAGTAAATGTAAATGTAATTTGTTTTTTTTCTTATCCATGTCTGTATCAATTGTATTGTATTTATACGTCCCTGCATATTTCTTGAAAATCTGTGAATTTCCCAAAAAAACTTATTAATTTTCATATTTATTTTCCTATTGATTTATTTATTTCAGTGCTGTATGGTAATAAGGCAAAAAGAAACTCAAGAGAAAAAGGGGGACAATTTCCCTATTTATCTAATTCCCAGATATATGTGTGTGTGTATATATATATGTATCCACTATGCACATTTATTCATTTCCCCATTCATATATTTCCACATTAAATTACTTTACATTTATGTTTAATGAGAAGGGGCGTGGTCTAAGGCATCTTATGTGCATATTTGTGTTACTTTTGGCCCATAATTGATATAATTAAAAGTAATCAATATTTAACTATTTGCCATTAACAGCCTCAATCTGAAAATTTCTTCTCTCCTTTAGTGATCTGATTCAGATCCAGATTCTCAGTTTGAATGAACTATATAACATTTTCCTGGTAGCGATCTAATCATTTTTTCTCTAACAGCAAATAAACTCCAGACATCTTCAATTATTAACCAAATCGATTTATTATGCATGAACAAATCCCTTCCTGCCTCTGTCACGCAGACACGCACACACACACACCCAACATTTAAATACATGACGTGGTGGGAATTCGGCATAGCTCACTTGGTTGTTGCACATGCTTTAATAAAATGATAGATATATTTACAGGATAAGCAACGTCTCCGAAAAAAATTCGCAAGAACAGCTCCCGGTCCCGCCCTGCAGCACTTTGCAACACTCCTTTTTTTTTTTTTTTTTTTTGGAAATTCACACATTTAAAAATAAGTTCAGAACTGAAAGGAAAAACAAAAAAACAAAACAAAAAGAAAAACAAAACAAAACAAAACAAAACAGAAACAAAAAAAAAAACCACACAAACCATGGGGGTTTTGGCCAATACGACATAGCATTATACGTATATGGAGTTCATCATCTACATAAATATGGCAGTAACACTGAGTAATTCATACGGTCTATTTACAAAGTTTGTGAAGTGGGGAAATATTACAGTCTGTGTGTGGACGACTGCCAGAACATATGCCTTCTTTAAAGTCTGGGGCACTGAGTCTAGGAAAAACCAACACCTCCATCCCTTCGCTCACCTCCTCTGTTAGACCTGTCAGGACTGACACAACAAACAAAATAAGGCACAATTAATACTTGGACCATTTTCAGGGGAATCTACAGACTTGCAGCTGGCTTGTGAGGCATGTAAACAATTGAGTCGATTGATTAGGACTGCCTTATCACCTTCCCTTTGTATTCCCGATCAGTGATTCAGTCCATCTGATGTGATTCAAAACAGGTTTCATATGGCAAGGACCTTTGACCCCCCCCCAAACCCATCCAAAAAAACAAAGAAAAAAAATAATAAAAGAAAAGAAAAAGAAAAAAGAAAAGAAAAAAAAGCCTTCCGTCTCAGCCTCTCTCTCTCTCTCTCTCTCTATGCTACTCAACAAATACAATCACATGGTGACAAACAAAGAAAACTAGTAGTGCATACACTACAAACACAACAGGAAAATGCAACGCCCTGCCAATTACCTTTGGTTAGGCCACAGCACTGCCCTCTCAACAAGGGGGGATGATTGAACCAAAAAGAAAAAAAAAAAAAAGAAACAGAAATGATTGATTGATAGATAAGCTGTCCAAAGCTGAAGCAGTTTCAGTTGCAATGTGACTAAACCACAGATAAAAAGAGAGAAATCTGTTTCCCCATCCCGATCCACTGATCATCTTTGACCAGTGCGTTTCTGACTAACTCCGACCAACCTCCACCCAGCGCTCAGCGGCGACCACAATGACCACACGTATCCCCTTCCCTTCCCCCTACATATTTTGTGATTTTGTTTCAAATACATCTAATGGCACAACCGCTCTCCCCCCAGACGTGTTTGCTGTCATTAAAAAAGCCCCTCGTCGAAGGTTTCCAATTGCTTTCTGTTGGTGGTCATCATTGTAGGATGAAGAGGGAGGGAGGTCTGGGCGTTGAGACTTGAGTCCCGTCCTTCCAGAACAGCCACGGCACCGTACAGACTCAGGAGGTGAAGAGTTTTTGGGGAGTGGGGCAGGCAAAGAGAGTGGCAGGTAGATCGATGGGGCAGGAGGAGGAGGTGGTCTGGGGGGTCTGGGGCGGTCTGTCGCAGCTGTTTGGGGCTCCTGGCTTTGGTCGGTGTGATGGAACCGCTCAGTCGTGTTTCAGGTGGTCCTTGATGTCCTCCTCGTCCGTGTACTCCGATGGTTCGTCTCCGGGCTTCAGCAACCTCCCGACGTAATCGTATTTTTCTGGAAGACATCGGCAAAATGTTGCATTAAAAAGATGCGAGCACAAAGACCAGCTTCAGCAGGAGCAACAACCTTACAGAGCTGCATCGACAATTATTTTAGAGATGAAACAATCAGTCCTTAAATCATTTTGTCAATGACCGAAAATTTATTTCAGGCAGCTATTAATGTAAAAATATGACATTCATAGTTGCTCAGTGGTCAAAGTCTAAAACTCTAAATCTAAAAACAGTCTAAAACCTTAAATATTCAAATTATTTGAACGATCGATTCATTCAAGTTATTTTCAAGCCAAAATGTCAGTTGAATTGATTTTAGCTTCATTTGCTGCTTTGCCGTGTCTTCTCCTGCACTGAGGACCGTAACTAACCATTATTTTCATTATCAGTTAATTAGCCAATTATTTTCTTGAAAAAAATATTTTGGTCAATAAAATATTTACAATTCAACATATAATGAATAAACAAAAAAATAAAAGCAGCAAATAACAGTGTTTTTTCTGTCATTTTTGATTGGAAAAATGAAAAACGGTTACTCGATTAAACTCGACAAAATTGTTGTTGTATAATCTTCTATCAACCGACTTTTCAATTAATCAACTAATCTGTTTAGCTTAACCAATATGATGGTAAAGGGAATGTCTTTGGGTTTGGGGCTGCAGGTCAGATATAATACAAGCTATTTAAAACATCAGCTTTGGGAAACTGATGCACATTTTTCACTATTTTCTGACATTTTATAGCCAAAATGATTTATTGTTTTGTTGCAAAAACAATCCAGGGCTTGACAGTGCAAGCCTTTTCCTGCGACTAAAAATAGACGTGTGCGAATTGTAAAATGTATTTAGAAGCATGTACGCAACAGAAAGTATTGCAGAACGTGGCCAAACAAAAAGGTAAGTAAAATAAAGTTAATTAATTAATTAATTAATTAATAAAAATCTGCTGATTAATTTTCTGTTGATTGACAAACAGCTGTTCACTAACTGAGATCAATGTGTTTTCCACTGAACATCAGAGAAAACGCTGGACTCTCAGAGCAGTGACCAGAGTGATGAACAAGATGCTGCCAGTAATTTACTGACGTCTTCTTATATAATTTCATCAGTCACCATTTGGAGCTGCCAACTTTCAAAGCTGCCCTGTCCAGCTTTACATTGACATTTGCATCAACTGTACATGTTGTGTCCTGTAGACTCTTATTTAAAAAGCAGAGGCCTGACATTACTTAGATGTTTCAGTCCAAAATTAGACACTCGAGACTAAAAAAAAAAAAAAGACACTTGACTTTGAAATCAAACACTGCATTTGAGGTAAAGCACATTTTAAAATTACAGACTACATTAGAACTTAAACCCATGTTACGTTTAACACGGGTACAGAAAATCCTTGGATTGTGACATGAGTGATGTGGCAAAACAAAATACAAGGGGTGAAGCGAGGGCCTTTGTTTCCGTCCAGTTTCATTGTTTCCTGTTGTAACTGTTCCTCAGCAGATGTGGTGGCAGGAGATATTTTTAGTTTGGGTTTATTGCATGTTTGTCACAAATGCACTCCATAGTTTGGTTCACCAGCACATTCAAGTAAGAACCTTTTTATGGAGCAGAAATTATCAGTCGATTAACAGAACTATTTTGATGATGGATGGATATGCACCGTTTTCATGGTTCAAATGTGAATATTTTCTGCTTTTCTTAAGATCTGATAGTAACGACCAATTATTTGCTTAATCTTCTGACGCTTTCCTCAACCAATCCTTTAATCTATAAAATACCAGAAAAAAAAAAGAAACATTTCAGTCACTACTTCTTTAAGCCCAAAGTGAAATCTTTGTTTACTATCACATAAAGTAAAGAAATCCACACAATTAAGAAGCAGGAAATAGAAAACATTTGGTATATTTGTGCCTGACAAATAACTGAAATGAGTCATCAGTTATAAAAACAGGTGGCAATCACTTTTCTGTTGATCAACTAATCGATTAATTGACTAATCATTTCAGCTCTTGTTAGAACAAAACAAGTTATTTGAGGGATGCCACTTTTGGCTTTAGGAAAACTTTTTTATCTTCCTGCTTTGTGCTGTGCAAATAAAGAAACAAACAAGTAAAATGCATTACAGTAAAAAAAATCAAACATTCTCTTGTTGACCTTTTCAAATGTGGAAATTTGTTGCTTTTCTTTGTCTTAACATTATATTACTTTGAATATCTTTTGGTTTTGGTCTGTGGCTTGGACACTATAAAACACTAATCACGCACTAGACGTGACGGACATTTTTAACTGTTTAACTGTTCTGACGTTATACAGGCCAAACAAAAGTTGATTGATTGAAAAAATAATTGTCAGATTAATCGATATCAATCAATGAAAATGGCTGGTAGTTGCAGGCCTACAGGTCACCAGAATAGTGTTTTATTTCATCTACAAGAAGATTTGATTCTGAATATGAAGTAAAACTAAAAATACATTCAGATGCAATGCAAACTGAAGGATAGTTGTGCCAAAGCACAAACGCTTCTTTTGTACTCCTTTAAATGAACCTAATTTAATCATAAAAATCATGTTCCAAATGTAATACAACATACTGAAGCAGTGGATGCCCTTGGAGAGGTTTACAAGCAAAAACACTAAAGAAAAACGCAGTCGGTTTGATCTTGTTTTTGTGTTTCTGATTCTCAGTCTGACCTGACTAAATATGCAGAGATGCAGAGAGAGGCTCTGTGGGACGGACCATAAACACGACTGATGCATCTGTGTCATCCGAGACAAATCAATATCTCAGGAACATTTTCTTTACAAGCATCAGAAAACCATCTTACCCATGAACTGCATCTCCCACTCCCTCACGCTCTCCATCTGTACAGCGTTGAGGTCTGACAAATCGTCGTACTCGTCCCGCAGGGCGTCTTTCTCCAGGCAGAAGGTGGCCAGGCCTCTTGAAGCATCCCGGCCCGCGAAAATGCCGTAAGGACCATCTGAGAAACAAACACAAAGTCAGGATGAATGAATGTATAGCAGAGAAGTTTCTTACTTTACTATTCACTTCCACAGTTTAACAATCATTCTGACTGAGACTCTTCACTATTCTAAACATGCTGTGAGTTCTGGGATAAACCGGTCAGGCGCCAGCGGATACACAGGTCAGCTTCCTGCCCTGGTTTGGGCTCAGTGTCGCTTCTTTTAAGCTTTTAAACTGATCGACCGAGAAAAAAGTGTTAAAACTGTACAAATACCTTTTCCAGCCAAGCAACAAGTTAACCCTTAACCTATTAAGTCAAATCTACGTCATGTGACTGCTGCTCCTGCTTCACATTAAAAGCCTCCCAGAGCTGCCAATGAGTAAACCACTTGAATACAGTGCAGATGCAGTGAGTTCACAGATGCAGCGACTCCTGGCTCCAGGAAATATCAGACATGCTCTTCTTTTTCTGAAGAGGGATCGTTGTGTTGACAGTGACTTAGCAGAACCCTGCATCAGTACGCTGTTGTTATCAGAGATGGAAGATATATTAACATGATATAATGTGAAATGTGATGTGGTCTGGGATTCCTGTAATCGTAACACTGCCTCTGGCTGGTATTAAAGACTCCATTAGAGTTAAATTAGAGCTGCAATGATTAGTCGATTGATCTATTAGCCTGTCATCACAGAATTAAACTGCCAACCACTTTGATGATCAAAACACATTACGACTCATTGTTTCTTAATAAAGGTTGAGTGATGCTGAACTTTTGATGCTTATATCCATATTTGAGAGTTAGAAATAATCCAACAACAATATTTCTGCCATTACAATGTTGTTTTTCTACATAAACTCATAAAACACTGGCGCTCTCATAGTTTAGGGGTGAAGACGCAGAGGACCATGAGCCATAACATCCGGCTGGAGACCTTTTCTGCTTCCTTCATCGCCTCATTTCCTCTCATCTCTCCACTGTCTGTCCACAGCAAAGGCTTAAAATGCACCATAAATATGTAAAAATAAATAAATGGATAACAATGAAATAGATAAATGCATGAAGTATGATCAAGATATGTATCGAGCAGGCTGTTGTATAGTGAGAAACATGCTGATTTTCATTGTCTTACATTATAGTGAACAGATTCTCTCTGGGTTTTGAACAAAAACAAGACATGATCTTGAGCTCATGGAAATAATTTTCAGTCATTTTCTGTTTTCAGGCGTTTTACAGACCAAAAATGAATCTATAATGAAAATAATTCTTTATTGGTATTTCTGTCTCCGATGCGGAAAAGAATGATGACAAAATCTATGTCAAAACAGGCAGATTTATCAGTGTCGCTATATGTCTGCATTGTTTTTAGGAGTAAAATTTCTTCTCAAAGTCTAAAGCTTTAGCTAAAGTATCATCACATGATCAACATTAAAGATATTCAGCTACAAATATTGTTTTTGTTCAGTATTGCCCAGCACTTGTTGCTGTTCTGTCCTGTCATGCAACTTCTACCAATAACAATTCAGTAAAAATACTTTAAATATCTTCATGATTTCGAATTTTCAAGTAGAGGATATTGAATATCTTTCATATTCAGGAAATTTCTAGTTATCTGAATGATATCGTTTAATATCCCTTCAAAGGCACTGGTGATATTCAGTCTAACAACGCCCCGGGCATGCCATGAAGTCCTTTAAATCGTTCATCATCTTCCAACAGGAACAACATCTGACCAGCATGTGAACGCTCTGCAGGCCCTCAGGTTTTCTGCTTTTAATTGTGCAACAGAAAGCCGGAGCAAAAAAATAAAACTCAGTCCAGTGTTCAAAGCACTGTTAAAGAGTCCATGAAGCAAAGGCGCCTTATCACCTCCAAGATTAGATGTGCTTTTACCTTGCACAACTAGACGAACGAGCATTTTATAGATAAAACTGCTAATCCTATTTTACGGTAAGCCTGAGAACAAGGCAACAAACTGATATTTTTGTCTTAGGGCCTATTATTAGAATGATATTGTTTTTTTATGTCCTGAATCACTCACAACAAAAGAAGAGCCAGAATTATGCCTGGATAATGTCTGAAAAACTTGAGTGTGTCAGCTGTAAATGGCAACTCCAGCCAGCTGGACTCCCCTATAACCAGCAGTACAGGGCTGCAGCTAACAAGTACTTTCATTAATGGTTAATACTGGGGTCTATAACTGTCAACAAATGCCCGTTTCAGCTGCTTGTCTTGTGAAAAACCCAAAGGTTTTCCATTCATAATGACATGAAACAGAGGAAAGCAGCAAATCCTCGCTTGCCAAAAGCTGAACACAGAAAATATTTAAAATTTTTCTTCAAACAAGTCATAGAGGACTCTGTCTTCTGTCCCAGCACTAACTCAGATGTGATGAACACCAGCTAGACAATTTAAGATATGATCCTGCCAACTCCAGCGTGGCTCTGAGTCTATGTGTCATAATTTGGAGAGCTGGACAGATTCAGGCCTACTTGGCTGGGTGCTGGCGGTGTGGGATAGCAGACGTGACACACGAGTCTCCTGGGAGTGTGTTTGAATAATTATAGTTTATTACAGAGGTGATTTGTGAGTCAGCCAGGTCACAGAAAATGTGCAGTAGCAGGCTAGCCTTGCTTTTCAAAGACAAGAGGACATATTAAGAAGACTTATGAGGCTTCAGACATAATTTCTAAAAGTAAAGCAATATAATATTTGTTTGTCATATTTGTTCACAAACGTTATTCTCATCCCAGAGCTGCAGTTGTCTGTTTAACTCTGCACAGCAGAATACACAGTGACCCCAGGTGCTAAAAACACGTCTTTTCTGCAAGAAAATACCCTTTAGAATAACAAATATACAGAGACATATGGCATTTAATGTTAAAATCTCCGTGCACAGTTACCAATACCCATGCATGGTGAGTCCCATCACTGTAAACAAGCGGCGCTTCTAGACCAGACAGCCAGACAGTGCAGTGTGTCTGTGTGCACGTCAACAAGCTAACAGGCTAGCGTTAGCAGGCTAGCTGGTTAAAACCTTGCAAACCAGCTTTAACTTGACCAAAAAGTTTCACAGGTTCAGTCCACATAAATATCAAGTCTAGACATGTTCAAACATCATCACAACAGTTGCGACCCTCCTTCCCCTCATAACAGCTGTGCTAGTTAGCTGACAGCTAGCATCCCATTCAAAAGCACAGACAAAGCCAAAGATACAGCTAAGCTAACCTCAACGGTTTGCGCCCAAATTTTTGACTCGGGACAACTCACCCCAAGCAGGACATGTCAGCTAAGTCACTCGATTGTCAGGTCCTGTTCTACAGACTGCCAGCTCACCTTTCCCGTAAAACTTTTTGCCGCTGGTCACGTCGAAAATTTTCATGTTGACAGCCATCAGGATGCGGGGGTTCTGGAGTCCGTCGTACTCCCGCAGCTGCTCCAGAGTGAAGTCCCGTCTCCTCATCTTGGGAAGAGCCGAGGCCTCGTCGCCCTGGGCCGCGTCGGCGCCGAGCCGCCTGCCCCACCGCCGGTACACCACCAGACAGACCGCCACCACCAGAACCAAAATACTAATATTCAGCAACATCCCGCCAAGGCCGAGCCCGTCCGACTCATCCGCTGCCCCCTGCCCGCCGCTTGTGTCAACTGGTCCGCTCGAACTGTCTCCATCGTCCGCCATACTGCACAGTTAGCGCCTACCCGCCCCTGGACTGATGCTGCGTTCACGACCTGTCGAAAGAACGGAACCACTAGTTGAGCAGCGTTTGGTCTTGTCACATTGCGTTCTGGTACGCATACTTAAGCTAGCCATCGTATGTTAAATATAGGACCGCAAGGAACGATTATTTTAATCATCGATCATTCTACAGCTTGTTTTGTCGATTAATCAGTTAATCGTTTTGTCTAAAGAATGTCACCAAGTCACTAGTTCCCAGCGTCCAAATCGACGTTTTAAATGTCTGACCAACGGTCCAAAAACCCATTTACTATCACAGAACAACAATGACGCAAAACGATCAAAAAGTGTCATAAAGCTTCAAAGAGATGAAACCAGAAAATATAAAATAACTATTTCCAAGGTTGATACATATTTTAAAACTTTGCTTCTCTGAAATTTTAAACCAAAATTCACCCGGTACAACATCTACTGTTACAGGTTACAGCACATCACAGTTCAAGAAGTCCTCTTTTGAGCCACAGCATTTTAAAAATGATAATTACGAGGAACACACCAAGGCAGCAAGGCACCCGCCTACCACTGTTGAGTTGGTTGAAACCGAAATCTTGATGAATTTTGTCCCTCCAACAGGACCCGTAGCGTAAAAACAGCCACTAAAATACAATAAAACTAAAATAACCCAACCCTATTAAAATATTTATTGAATGGTTTACCTTGTTTATTCACCTGTTCATGTCATGTTTTAATAGTGTGAAAATATGATCATGTAAGAAGCATTTTCAGGCAAAAATACACATTTCTAATACAACTAAAGCCATTTTCTTCTTTATAAAAACAATATTATGATCACAAATGTTTTTCTTGAATGCTATATTATTGTTTGTTCTTGCTTTTATGCTCACTTTTACCTCTCTTCACCTGTGTTGTCCTTTTCATTCAGCCGTTATCTGCTATTTGCACACTTTATGTAAACACTTCCTCCTAACTGCTTGCTTACACCGTTAGAGATGATAAGTAGTGAAATGCACTTGGTGGAACAAATCTCACTTTAGATTTACAGCTGATCATCAGACAGTTTGAATTGGGGTGATGACAGCTGATGAATTTCACTGTTGCTGGGAACAAAAACCTGCTGATCAGGCTCGATGACTGCCTCACCAACACCAGAGAATATCAAAAGGTGGAGGAGGTGGAAATCTGTAGAGGGAGCTAACTAAGAGTAGAACAGATCACACAAACACAACTTAATACAATCAACTGTTATTTTATATTTTTTTGCATTTTACAATTCATTAACATGCACTGCTTTAGCCTAAAACACACTCAAAAACCACATTACCGATAAAACAAATCACTTCTTAAAATCAAAACGATAATTGAATAGCAAATGATTTTTTATAGTATTTACATTTTTTTTTCTTTAAATTCAACTCTAAAACCTCTTAAGTCCACTGATGAAGTAAAGGAAAGTTAACAATTAAAGTGCTCTAGAGCACCAAGCCTCAAACATAATATGAAGTAAACTAAAATATACTGTAGTTTTATGATGCTAGCGCACACCCATAATTCCAGCAGAAACATTTTTTTTATCATATTCAATAGCAAAAGCCATTTAAAACTGCACTGATTACCTAAGACTATTCCATCAATCAAGTAAATGGAAAAATAAAAACAAAAATAAAACAATAAATTATACTACCTCTGGGTGTAAAACGGGACTTAATGTAAAGCTTCCCAGATAGATTTTCCTGGTTTTAATTAAAAACCAACATGATAGTTCAGCTGTGATGCCTGTCAGTCAGACTAAGAAACATCAGGGCACATCTGTTACGAAGCAGCAGCCTCAGGGGGTCAGTCCTTCACAAATTTATGACTGCAACTGTCAACTTTGATTGTCATGATGAAAACAAAAGACATATATGTCTCAAGACAAAAAAGAAAAAAATAAAATAAAAAAAAAAAAACTGCGAGTGGTGTCAGTTTTAAACACATTCAAACCCCGAAGAATCAGTTGGGAAGACTTTAAAAAGCGGAATTTGGACTATTTTGTCACTCCTCGCCCTCCAGTCGTCCTGGTGAATCAGATTAAGGCACACAAGACTATCTGCAGTATGTCTTATCTTGGCAAACTAGAATCACAGTTCAAAAGCTCTTTACAGACCAGAGCGGTTGACATATTGTGGAGATCAACAAACTTGTTGAAAAGAGTTTTGGCATCTGAGAGAAACAAAAGGCAAAATGCAGGGAATGCATTTTTTTTTTTTTTTTGTAAACATTATGAGCTGTCAGGCGCACAGATTCAAGCTCACTGCCTATGCTTGCTTTAAATGAAATGCACTGATAAAAACAATCAAATTAAGTCAACCACGCTCAGTCTCTCTTCATACCCAAACAGTTTGCCGCTGAAAAGAGCGAACGCTGAGCTCAGAGCTGCTGCCGCCTCGCTCTGCATCTCTTCTATCCAAACCCACACCTCAGTGAGGGAGCTTTCATTTATTTGGTGCAACACTTTCCTTCTTCCCGGCTCCGGTATCCATCTTCTTGGCCTGTGCGGCTGCTCCTGCTGCTGGTTTCTGGGTGTTTTCTTTGGGTTGTTTCTGTGCAGCGGCGTTGGCAGCGGCAGCAGGTTGAGCGGCGGCGGCGGCAGCGCTGGCGCTGGAGGATTTGGAGGCCTGTGTGGGCTTTGAGGTAGTGTTGGAAGGATGTCGTCGACGCCTCCCTTCATCCCCAGCCGAGGATGAGTGACGTCTTCTCCTGCCTCCCTCCTCTCCCATTGGTGGCTGCGGATACAGAGGTCAAAGGTCAGAATTATCATCAAACAAGGACACAATAATAACAGCGGGTCTGTCCGCGTCCCCACACATGGTACCTACTTGTGTGACGTACTTCCATTAACTGCCAGTGTCTAAGTGTACATTAAGAAACATGGAGGTTTATCACAGCTCTCTGGGACACACTTGTTTAATGTGGACATCCCACACCTCTCGCTCACACATGGCTCTATGCAGCACAACGTTTTGTTTGTTTAAATTCCACATCAGTAAGTAATCAGGATCAATAATCTACTACAATCACAGTCAGACACGATAAAGGTTCCCGGTGGAGTTTTAGACCATAAGCAGCACTAAAGGCGGCTCCTTGTCAAAGATGCACACAATGCCTTTTGTTGAGACACAGTGAATGTAAACAAAGTTTGTTTGTTTGTTTGTTTACAAGAACACTCCACAGGGCATCTGTAAGGAGTAATACCATTAATACAGTAATTAAATCCAGTGATCCACAAACATGTGGGCCTACTGTAAGTAAATGAGACAGTGTAATAATATTTTGATTTTGTTTAAAATTACTCATAAAACTAAATGATATGTAATATTTAAGTTGACAGTGTGAGAGGATAGGGTGAAACAAACAAACAAAAAAACCCCTCAGAACCAGCAGGAAGTTGCATAACATGAGCAGTGTCATATGAACTAATTTAGTAGCAGCTCAACCTGGTTATTAGACAAAGGAATCTCAACTTTCACTTTCACTTTTCATTATAATCTATTGTCAACATCTCATATGTTGAGAAATGCAGCTCATTCACTTGAGCCCAAACATATTTACTTTACTGTAAACGTATACAGTTACAATTATGTCAATTATCAAAAACCTTTCCTCTATGATTCTGTCATTACTGACAAAAAAGATTTAAGATTTATCTTTCACTGACCTGAGCGATTAATACTGTAAATTAGAGCCTCAATCTCTTATTTTATTCTCCCTCCGTTACAGGATGGTGTTCACATGTCTGGACCTCGTTTTAGTAGTAATATTTTTCTTGAGTCCAAAAAACAAGTAGAATTAACTCAGAAAGAAAACACAAGTACGTTTGTTCATTACATGTTGGGAGAGTTTGGAGATACGAGGCTTTAATTTCCACCTAAAATCATATTAGTGATAACTGAGACATTGAGTCAACAGACTCAGACATGCTTAACACACGGCAGCCTTTTAAAAACCATCAGCTTGTCTAATTCACTGGACACTCACCACCACCCTGAAGTCCTCCAGGTTCTTGAATTGGGAGAGGTGTTCCTGCAGCTTCGGGTCTATGGGCTGGTTCTTCATCTTTGAATACTTCAAGAAGGCCCAGAACTTCTCCAGTCCATACAACTGACCTGGAGGAGGAGGAAACAGGACGGATCAGGACTGATTCACTGTTTCAATGCGAGCGTTTCAGATCACACCACTTTTTAAATAACAGATGTACATTATCAACATTGTGTTGTTTCTCTTTAGTTTATGAAAATTTCAGAGAGGGAAATTCAACACAAGAACACCAAAAATTTAGGAATGATTGCATTTCACAATGAATCCATGAACTATTCAAATTAATAAGTCCATTAGCATAGCAGCTTATGACTCATTAGTGCAGTATGTGGTGGTGGTAAGTCTTGTTAACGTCTGCACTAAAACCTCTCTGACAGATCTCCAGTCTGTGGGGGTTCGAATGGGAAACGTTTTACTGAACACCAAAATAAATCAGCTGGAAATAAGTGGCTGAGGCCATTTCTGGCAGCGCTCCATTCTGCTCCACTGAGTCACTCACAGCGGTGGAATGGGTTGAGAAATCGACTTTAATCCTGTTTTTCCTCTTTTCACACAACTACACATTCACAGCTCAGAGGGGTGAGACTCTGCAAAGTGCACTTTAAAGTCGGGTGAAGCAGGTTTACAGGACATTAAACACTTGTTTTTATTTTAACCCTAACCCTATTTAGCATTTATAAGATACTTTATAACAGACTGTAATGTAGTTGTAAACAGATATATTATTATTATTATATTATTATTATATTATTATTTCAATTAATGTCTTTGTTTACTATGACTCATCTTATAAAGCAGTTATTAATTACCTGTCTTCAGTAATTTTAATTGTACTACATATATATATATATATATATATATATATATATATATCTGTTATATTACTACTATATATAAACTATTTGTTAATCTCAACATGAGGAGTTGTATTTTTTCTTTTTCTGTTGTTGCTGTTGTTTGTATTGTCAACAATGTTTTGTTGAATTGGGAAAAAATAACAAATAAAGTGCTATGTGATTTTATTCTGAAAATCCTGGTAAACCAGTGAAAGTGGGCGGTGAAGTTTGGGACAGTTTGGTTACTTTATGATGTTAATTACCTTTCTCAAAGTCCTTGAGGGTCTCTTCTTGAAAGTCCTTGAACAGCTCTAACCTGAATCTCTTCTCCAAACCGTAGCTGTAGTATCTGAAGAGACATTCCAGTCCATATCTGCAGGGGAAACACAAATATTTACCTGCACTCTGACCTCACTAACAAGTACACAAATGACACTCTGGCTTCAAATCTGGCTTCTGGACACTTATATATATTTACACGGACAGGATGTCGTGTGATGTAATTGCTGCACTGTAAACTGATCTTCAGTGAACCAGCCACTTTCCGACAAACGTCTCCCAACATTTTGCACAGAAGCAGCTTTGTCTCAGGGATTATGATCATGTCGCTGACGGAGGAACCAGACCGACGAGTTGACCTGTTTTTGATTAAATGAAGTCAAAGCGAGCTGCTGCATAAACAGCTGATGGGGTTGATTAAACATCTGCTCACACACCCTGAAACTACACTCACTCCCAACTGCAACATGCAGGGCTGAGCCGCCCACTTCTTTAGACACACATAAGAAGAATGTGGGTTTGGCAGGTGTGTGAAGGTGCTTCTGGCAAAGAGTGGTGCAAACAGTTAACCCTCTGCTGTCGAATAATGGCCGTCAAACTCTGCTGCTCCGGAGCGAGCACTGCATTCACCAACAGAAATATTAATCAACAAATGCACCGTAATCATTGTCATGTAAGAAAACAGAACTAACACCATCCATTTTAAAATCACTTCCTCGTGACCTACTTGTTGTCAATCCTCCACTCAAAAACACAGATGCATCAATGTTTGCTTTTCAAATGTTTGCAGAAAGTAAACCAAACTTGTTTCCATGGAGATACAATCAAAAGAAACTGTCACAGGCTGCATTTGGACTGATCACTTAATATTTTAGGTTATACAATAATTATATCAACTGATCTCATGAGTTGTTGTATGTAAAATAAATGTGATAAAAAGGATGATATCGCTCCTTTGAACAACTCACTGATGAGTTAATACACTCACAATACAAAAACACACCCATTAGCATTTAGCTAAAACTCTGTGAACCACCATTTAATTGTCTTGACTAGTGCAACAAGCTAAAACATCAGTTCCTGCAGCTACAGATCTACAGATAAAGATCTTGTGAGTACGAATTAGCTTTCGTTTTACTATAACAGATAATATACTCAACTGACATAATTACAAGGAAAATATCTGTTTTTTGTCTATGGTTGACGGCAATGAGCTTCTGACACTTGAGGTAATTTTTCAATAAACTTAACAGTTAATGGAAAAATAACTGTTGGTTGCAGACGTAGTAAATATCTTTATTAAGATCAACTGTCACCAGTAAGTAAGACAGGGAGGAAGACGCTAAAAGAGGCTTCAGGGCCTGAGGGTGTGGCTTTAATAGACAAACGAGATCAACTCATGTTTACTGTTTACTTGTTTCCAGGCCTCCATTTCACCACAGTTTGGTTTGTTTGAATTTCTAAACCAATACTTTGCATTTCCTGTCTCAGGTACCGAAATATGTTTGCATGGAGCTCAGTGTTTAATCAGCAGCCTCATTCGGCCGCCTCACCTGTAGTTGTCTTTGGCGTCCTCCACAGCATACTGTTTGAACTCCTCGTACATCTTCCTGTTGAAGTTGTCCCTCAGGAAAAAGGACCAGAACCTGAACAGAGTGTTCATCTCCTGAGACTGGCCGATCCCCAACCGTTTCCTCTCTGAAAAAACATCGATTCACGTCTTCAATACACAGGGGCTTGACAGGTTAATCACGATCCTGAGTAATCTACATGAAACTAATACATTTCCGATTTGGACTAATTCGGTTTCAGACTCAAACCATGTTGAGTGGTGATGGTGTTATGGAGCAGGTGGGTGTGCATGAGAGTTCATGTCAGCTTTTCGGTTCCGTACCGTTAAGGCACCGTCGGCGGTACTTGTGGTACCCCTGCTGGGTGAAGCCATTGTCCTTCAGCAGCTCGTGGGATGGATGCCAGAACTTGGGCAGAGACTGGGGGGTGCAGCCGTAGCTTCCTGACAGCGGGGCTCCTTCTGATGGAGAGGCGTTGGAGCTGCTGCAGGAGGACGGAGGAAGAGGACGAAGAATCGTTTGAGTGCCGGGGGAATAAAATTCACACATCTTTAACATTATATTGTTTAAGCTAACATCTGTCCAGGGACTCCAGATGTACAACAGCCTTGTGGCTAACTCTGGTACATTTACAGCAGTGTTTATCACTGTGCACTGATACTAGGGACATGCCGCTCCAATCAAGACACACTTTAATTAACTGAATCTATTAAATATGATGAAATTATCATGAACTTGTGAACTTGCATTTTCCTCTCTTAACACAAATTCTCACTAAATGTGTAACTGATTAATCAGAAAAATAACCGACAAAATAAGCGATAAAGAAAATAATAATTAGCCATAGTTCTACTACAATGCTAAGAAACCACTTTCACAAAGTGGAGCTGTTTAAAAATTGAGCAAAATGGTGCTTTAACTTTAAATCCATGTTTTTAATACATCCGCCAAGGAGACGGCGTTTTCAGGAGTGTCTGTTAATTTGTCTGCATGATTATGCAAAAAGTACTGCACCGATTTACACAGAACTTATTGGAGGGATGGGTCATAGGCCAGAGAAGAATACTTCCATATTAAATGACTCCAAAGTAACCTGATCAGGGGATCAAGTCACCGTTTGAGGCTATGAAAAGCACTTCAGCATCTTGTTTTATGTGTAATGATACAGTGAAGTGATTAAAGGTCAACTGTGAATGGAGGAAGTGACCAGATTGACGACTTCTTTTGTATGTGTCACCTGAATGTACAGGTATATACACAGCTGAAACAACAGTGACGAAGGAGTGAAACGAGCAGTCGGACCTGATGGATGCAGAGCGCGGTCGGTGCTCACGGGAGTCCATCACCCAGCCGATGTGGGCCTCCTGAGGGGGGTTGGAGCTGTGACGGGTCTTCTTCTTCCTCGGAGTCTGGAACGGAAAATCACAACAAAAGATTCATGATATTCATATGTTACAAAAAGCTGCTCACCAGGACAGGACACGGGGATCCCTGATAACTGATTAAACTTTGGTTGAGTCTGTACGGTTTGTTTTGTTTTAGAGAGAGATGAGAGAAGTTGGGCTCAGCATGTGTATAACTCTACATTATCACAAATATTACAAATCGAGACGGTATTTTGAAGGAAATCCTGCTCTAAACTGAGCTTCAGTGGTGGAATATAAAATGAGGCCTTGAAACTACATTTGATTCTCGGCAGGTGAAAACAAACAGAAGTATTTGCAAATGTTACATGACCCTTTTTGGTAAAAGTAACCTTGTAAAAATGCAAAAGAGACAATAGGCAGGCACCGTCTACCTGTGGATCAGGTTCATGTACAGTACATGCAAAACAGTTCTCGTACTATGCACAACAACAACAACAAAAAAGAAGCTCAGGTTACATTAAGAATAGGAAGAAATGCAAAGACAGAAACTGCACAAACAAGTCACCAGGCCTTGAACAGGAATCAATGTATGAATGAACTGCAGATCAGCAAACTGAGCAACTATTGTCTGCCCTGACTGTTGCATCACGCAGCAAATTTCACAGTTAGGAATCAACCATGGTCTCAAAAATAAAATTACAACACCATGGAAATCATAAAGCCAAAGCAACATCATACTCATCATTGACCTGAAAAAAATTTGAATACAACAAACAAGGGAGGGAAAAGCGAAAAGGGACACTTGAACCCTGAGAGAAACACTGAGCTGAGTCACAACAGCTGTTTTGGGATTGTGTCCTGTTCAAACGAAGCAACGTCTGCTTTAACAGTTCAACCAAAAACCATGTTATTGTCAGAGGCCTGAAGGTGTTAAATTATACAGTTATCCAAAACTAAAACGGCAACCATCTGAGGAACATCTGAAAAGACAAATATAATTATGTGTATCAGAATCATCTTATTTTCTGGCTTTTAATCATCTTGTGTTTATTATTTATTTTAAAAAGACGCTCCTAGAAGTCATCATACATTAACGAGTGCTTCCTTCTCACTTATAGGAAGCTCAGAGCATCTTAAGAAGAACAAAAACTACAGGTTTTTATTGTTTTGGTTAATTTGTAAGAATATATTTATTTTACCATTAACAAGAAAGTTCCGTGTTTAACGGCGTTTGATGTAAAATGACTGATAGATAATGTTTATAGACAATAAGAAAATCAATAATCGCCTTTATAAACGTGTGAAGTGCTCAGTACAACGACAGCAGCCTCATCCTCTCTCTGTTATTAATCTCTGTCCATACAGAGAAATAGACCTCACCTGCCCATCGATGGTGCCGCTCTCCTTCATGACGGGGTAGAAGCGGGGCGTCTTGTTGGGGTCCTGGCGTCCGGGGGTGCGAGGCGTTCTGGGGGTTCGGGGTTGGTGAGAGCTGGGCGACTCTGGGACCGTCGTAGGCAGAGAGCGGGCCAGTTCTGCTCCACCGTCCACTGAGAACACATTGTTTACAAAAAATGTATATTCACACTAATTGATTATCGTCCGATTACTTTCCTACAGTTGTGATTACATAACATTCATGTGATGCTGAGCTCCAGATTGACGCCAAAATTACTGAGTTTATTTATTTATTTATATATACACCAATAGCTCCCTAGTTATGCAAAAATAAACAAAATCCCATCAGAAACTGCCGCAGCAGAAGCAGAGGTTTAAGAAATATAAAGAGGGCGTGTTTCAAACTGCAGAAAGCAGCAGACAGGATGCTCAGCTTGTGTGAAACTAGCAGCTCTGTCAACACACCTGGCATCGGAGGAGGTGGGACTTCCTGGTTCGCCTCAACGGGCACTTTGGGGGCGAGTGTCTCAAACTCATCTTTACTGATGACGTTCAGCTTCTTGAAGTTCTCCACTTCCTGCTGAGGAACAGTCAAAAGAAAAGCAGAGGATCAGCTTCTTATAAACAAGTGAGTTAAGTTATGTTCCTGAAACATTACAGTGTAGAAGGCAAAAGTCGAACCTGAGGCATCAAATAAAGATATTATTATTGAATTATAATTACAAGAAAATTGGCACGTTTTACATTTTTATTTCTATAATGAGCTGAGAATTAAGCACATTTCACTGGGCTTTGAACTTGTAAGAATTTATCACATTTATTACATTTTTACATCAGTTTAATTTTTTTTCACTCTTATCATTTAATTGTCCTTTTACTTCTACTACTACCTAAATTATAGTTTTCACCTATACATATTTTTGATTTGAACTGCAGCAATTAGTCAATTAATCTATCTAATAAATCAAGAAAAACTAATCTGCAGCTATTTAAATAATCAAATGATAATTTCAGTCATTTTTAATTAAAGAGAAGCCAAATATATGACTTTTAAAGATTTAAAAACTTAAATTTTGTCACTATTTTCTTACATTTTATGGACAAAAAAATTAATAAGTAATGAAAATAATCGTCAGTTGCATCCCTAGTTTTAATTTTAGGTGTTTTGTGACAACATAATCCTGACAACAATCTTTATTATCTTAAAGTGAAAAAAAAAAAAAAGTTGTACAAATATTAAAAAATGATGTCATTCGAAACAAACCGATAAGAAGTTTTACAGGTCTCTAAGGGTCAACACGGTTACTGCATTATCACATGCAACTTTGTCCAAAAATTAAACTGTAGGATGAAACAATCAACATTACACATCAAAGTATTCCTGCACCACACTCAGATATGAAAACATAATAATGTGACCTCTCTGGCCACGTTACAGGCTGTATAAACTGATAACGGTGCAACATGGTGGTAAAAAATACGCGATACGCCAGCGGCTGCAGCCCTGCAGGCCTGTGTGACACACAGCAGCTGTGCAGCGTACTTTGAACTTTACACAGCAGCGTAAGAGGGAGGAGAGAGAGGGAGAGAGAGAAAAGCCCAGTTAACCTTGGAGTGTGTGTGTTCAGGCGTGACATTTCCCACATGTGGAGACATTGCTGACAACCTTTGAGCCCAGAGTGAGCTGACGGTGCTGAAAGCTCAACGTCAACAACCAAAAAAAGGGAAAGTTGTTGGCATTTTTCAGGATTCAAACAGTGTCACGATTGGATGAACAATTTCAGCTTTTACACTGTGTAAATATCATTAGCATGATATTAGCATGAATGATATTTACCGTTGAGACTTCACATATTGACTCAATTTCATTTGACCTTTCCATTTCATTTCTTTTTATACTAAATCACATTTTTCTCACAACCGTAGTTAAATTGACTTTTCAGAGGATGATACAGTATAGCATGCAAAACATACAATAAAATATCATGTATGGTATTTATGTATTTTACTGTGAACTTTTGGTCAACTTTTTGAAGTCCTTCTTTTCAACTTCCACTTCACACTTTCTGAACTAATGTTGAACTTTCAGTTACATTCAAGGAATAAAAGGATGTTTTGATCCATTTTCACTTCTTGAAAGCTACAGGGATGTGTTCAACTGCTGATGAAAGAGATACAAGTTTTGTGTTTCAATTTGCCAATTTATTTTATAGTATGAATTTTAAAGCTATAATGGAGGATAAGTGTCTGTGGCTGCACATGGGTCATTGAGAATCACTAAACAACACTGCATACTACTACACTGATCCTGAAGCATAAAATACTACTACATAATCATGTACCTGTAATAAAATGAGATCATATAACGCCGTGTAACCTATAGAGAGTGCTTCTGCAGACGTCGCAGCTTTTCCAAAAAGCAGGTCAGCCAGCTCTGGAAGCAGCTGTGTGACACACATGTAGTCTGGAGGCTCGTACAAGTAGTGGTTTATTTTGGTCCCACTATACACGGTGTGAAGTTTAACAGCTCTGTCGTGAAGTCTTTATGTCAAAGTGTCAGCAGCGCAGAGCCTCTGAATCCTAAAAACTGCAGATAAAACCAGCAGAGTGCAACTTTTTTGAACCTCGATATATTTTTTTAATGGCTGACTATTTTATAAAATTAGCTTAGAAAATAATGAGTTAGGACACAATGTGTTAAATGTCTACTTTTTGGAAATCAAGTTATCATAACACACACAAAAGGCCATTTTGGGTCAAAAGCATGGCTGCCTATCTGTGGAAAACATAGTGTTTTTATATCTAAGCAAAGAACTGTCCAATATAACTCAAGCTTCATGAAATCAGTGCGTTTATTCTGCTCTATCTTTGTCAAGTCCACTGAGGTCCAGGAGGAGACTTTGAATAGGTCTCTGAGGAGGTCACTAATAAAATAAACATTTATATTAAACAGCTACAGATTATCTCAAGAAAATATTTCCCCTGCTGCCACAAATAAAATTTACAGAAAATCCTTTTTTAAATTCTGGCGAACAGTAAAAGGAAAATGTCAGTGTTCCCATGTCTGTAAAAGTTGCTTCATGTTTTCAGGGGATGTTTTCGTCTCAAACTGTAAAATAAGAATGAAGAACATTTCTTATGGGAAATAAAAGTAAAGCATCAGACTGTGGGTCTCAGTGTGCTGTGTATATTGTGTCCAGCAGCTCGGCTGTTAAATCACTGTGTTTTTGTCTTGAACTGTGAACAGTGACGCACTGGCACCGTGACTGTAGCTGCATAAAGCTGAAAAATTCAGTAGCTGCGGATTCAATAACAGGAAGTGAATCAAATGTTGCAAAAGCCAAACAACCTGAACAATCTGGTTTACTGACTGTAGGTCAGCTGGATGCCAACATTAGCTCTGGGTTTTGGTGTTTACTTTGAGCTTCTAATCCAAACTCTGGTATTTAACCGATCAAAAGTTTCAGAAATACTAAACTGATCTTGTTTCGTCAGCCTATGTTATATCGACATATATTATGTTTTCTCCATGTAGTTCGTCTGGCTGAAAGACAAATTTCCCTTTTGGAAGGACAAACTTAAAGCAAAAGGAATATAAATTTCTTATTTTGCAGTCTAACCAAGATAAATAAGTTATCTTATCTTCTTTCCTATATGGAGGAAAGAAGAAACACTAATCATGTGTTTCCAACAACTCCACATCTGTGCGTGTTGTATTTGTGTATCGAAATAGAAATTACCAACAATCTTTTCGTGGAAATTGCAATAAAAGAAGAAAATGTTGTGAGGATCTTGTGACATACCAGCTGCTGCCCGTTCTGTGAGTGCTTGCGTCATGTATAACCCTGCTTGTTCAGACATGACTTGAAACACGAGTTTTGTATGTAAATTTTAGTACTGGTGGTCTTTTTGCTACTGTCAGTGCTCTTCTTCACCTCTCTGTGACGGTTCCCTAAAATTAAGTATTTTTATTTAACTGTCAATCCAAGGAGGGATATACTTGGGATATATAAGTTGGAAGAAATTGCCAGTAGGGATGAAAATACATAAAAAAAAGCCATAACTAAAAGCTAAAGCCCAAACTTTGGAAGCTTTCTAAAGCATCATTGGTCAGTAAAAATCAAACTGTTAATTTTCTTTTTCTAATTTCCATTCTCGAGACACTGTACTCCATGTTTTTCTTACCTTGCTGCACTCGATCTGCTCCTCTCCCTTCCACAGGTCCTGCTCGTAGTAGTACAGCCCGTCATTGATGGCTTTGGCCAGGTCGGCGGTGATCTTGGCTCGGGACTCGTGGTTGCCTGTTCGGTCGCCGCTGGGGTGTTTGCGGAGGTAAGGAGGGGTCTGGGTGACGATGAGGATCTTGTTGACGTCTTGGTCGTCCAGCTCGTAGTCCGAGTCGTCCTCGTCTGACCAGTCGGTGAACTTGTTTTTCCTTGGCGCCAACTGCTCCATTTCCTCGTCGAATAGGAAGTCCAGCTCCTCCTGATCGGGCTCGGCCTGTGGAGGAGCCTGGTGACTGGGAGGGGGTGTCTTGCTGTCCCCCTGGACGACACAGTGAACACACAGCCATGAGGAAAGGACCAGAGAAGACGTACATTTAACTTCAGGAGGGGATGATAGAAATGAGAGGATGTTTTTGAACAGCTGAATATTCAATAGATGCTAAATGCTGCTAAAACAAATGTGAAGACTCTTGACATATCATTACTTGAAACTGCTCGCTGCTATTTTCTTCACACTGCCTCAAGCTTGTAACAACCTCTAAACAAAACTACTAATCAAGAACCGATCAAACCACTGTTCACTAAATTAAACACTCAAAATTATATATGTTGTTAGTTAGAAATTACCACCTGAAAATATTCAAAAGTTATTTAAAATAAAGCCAAAATAACTGGAGAGGAATGTGCATGCTACAAATAGTAGCAATTAGAAGCGGTTAGTGACTTTTATTTTGAAAAGTGCCAGAAAAATAAAGCTTTTCTCAGCGACTAACTGAACACATGTTTGTTGGATGATTTACAGACTGTAATACTTCTCAATTTCTATGTTTAGTTACCTGAAGGAGCAAGAATATGAATGATCAAGATTACGAAAACTACCGCTGACGCTGAACTAATGAAACTTTATTTTATTCATAGATGAGATCCTCCCCTGATAGGAGGCCACTGGTACAATTTCATATTATAAGACAGAAAAGTTACAATCAAACTATCAATAATTACTTGCCCTGTTCTACAGGAAAAGCTTTTTGACGTGACACCGCACGGATAAACACCACACAATGGAAAACTGTTCCAAAAATAAAGCTGCCTGTGTCGCTTACATTGACGTAATGTGATATCTTCTTCACAGCTACTAACAATATTATATAAGTTAAGGGTCAGAGTCATACTTTGGATAGTGCTAGTCTCTTAATATAACTCAAAGTGTTAAACTTCACCCTACACCTGAGGGATAATAAGGAGCATCAGGGGAAACAGACAGATGATTGAAACAGGTGAAGTTACAAGGTTGAAAATGAATATGACAAATATGAAAATCCTGTGAGAGAAGAAAAGAAAATATGGCAGCTAATATGAGACGTGCAATAAATGAGAAGCACGGGGAAGAAAGTGGGAGAGGAAAAGGTGAGGTGAGAGGAGGAAGTACTCAACTGCAGAGGGGAGGTGGTCAGGTGGGAGCGGTGAGGGAGGAGAAGAGCCGACAACACACACATCATCACTGACATGCTGCCGGTCAAAAGATGGAGGACACAACAACAGAGAGATACAGGTGGAGGGGAGGAGACAGGTAATGAGAAACAGAGGAGTGATGATGGGAGGAGATGAAAGATAGAAATATGATGCTCGGACAGTTTTTTTTGTTTTCTTTTTTATTAAAATAAAGATTTTTAAGTTGCAAACAGTCTTTGGCTCTGGGCTGGTTGACTGCTGACTGTTCATCCTGGAATGAAAACTTCCCGCTACACTGCCCACTCACTTCCAGACACAATACCGAAATTCCCTAGATACTCTTTGGTCCTTTCCTGTTCTCAAAACTTTTTGTCCCTGAAGGGCCACCGTACACTAAGTCCCCATATCACACAGGTTCCTACTGTCCATCTTTTCCTATGAACAGTCATTTCACTTATTGTTATATTTGTTTTTATTGTCATTGTTTTTGTGTGGATCCCAGGTGGGAGCTAGTGGAGATCCAAATACATGAAAAGAATAAGAATAAGATGTCATGGCATTTCTTTATTAAATAATAATTAGCCTACTAGCTCCTGTGTTTAATGGTTAATTTCAGACACCGACATTTTGGGAACAGGCCTAAAGATGCCAAAATAGTCCCCGGTGTCTCTTTCCCTCCTTCTCCTTTCGTACCTTTGCCTTTCCAGAGGGCTGTTTGTGGCGTTTCTCCACCTGGATCCAGGCGTCAGGGTCCGGTTTCGGGGCATCTTTAACGGCGTGTGTGGCGGACTCCTGGCTGGTGGAGCCGGGCTCAGCCGAGTCCTGAGGTCCAGCAGACTCGGGGGGAGTCTCCTTTACAGGCGGTGAAGCTAAAAGACCCGACACACATCACACAGACACTCAACACAACCTTCAGCACGGCTATAAAATCACACATCACGCTGTCAGCTCTCATTTAGGAAACAAGGTGCTAAAGTCTGGAGCCTCAACACTGCTTTAGACTCTGCATCGCTCTATTTGATCAACAATAAATGTGATTAGAGAGAGAGAGAGAGGGGGGAAGTTTAGGTCAATTACTAGTTCATGCAGCTCATATCTACTACATATACTGAAATGTTTGTTTTTATGAGGCCCAGCAGGAACCAGAGGTAAAATGTTTGAGCTGAAATGACAAGTTGTTTGGCAAAATATTGATGGGAACAATTCATATTAAAACAATTTTGATAATGCATTGATCAAGTGCTAAAATTACAACAAAAAAAATCATTGGTTACACTTTTTAAAAATGAATATTTGCTGCTATTCTTTGTTTTCTAAGAAAACAAACTGAGTCTCTTTGGGTTTAAGGCTGTTGGTCGGACAAAATAAGACGCTTAATTACGTTTTGGAGACTTATGGACCGCTTTTTTATTTATTTACTATTTTGCAAGATTATATAGATTAAACAACCAATCAGTTGAGAAAATACTCTGCAAATTAATCAATAACAAAGATAATTGTAAACATTTATTACTAATTCATACCAGGGCTACAACCTCTGATTGCTTCTATTATCAATTAATATATCCACGTTTCAAAAGTGACATAAACATATCCTTCAAGCACTGAGTCATACTCCTGGATTTATCACTTGTGTCCACAAATGTGCAATTATTAACTAACAACACTGAAGTACGTAAGGGATAAGGCAGGTGATACTCTATATTATATCATTTTTTATTGTCCACAAGTCCCGTGATAAGATCAAAAGAAATGATAGACTATGAATCCGTTTCACTTTACTGACTTCCCTGCTCCAAACCAACTGGTTCCTGCTCAGGACATAAATCATTAAAAATGGGTCATGAATATATAGCTGCTATTTTTTATTTATTTTTTTTAAAAGAAAGGCTCAGTTATTTCCTAAAATACTGGTGAACACTGACCAGAGTTTGTGGGGTTGAGGGTCTGTCGAGGAACGAACTCAGGGCAGTTGATGAGCTGGGAGAAGTCGGTTCGAGGGGAACCCACGACTTGAGGGACAGGGATGGGCCAACGCTCCGGGTCGGTTTTACAGCGAACCCTGTCGTCCACCAGCTCCACCTCCGTGCTGCTCTTCAGAGCCTGGACACAAGGATTTATTAACACAAGGACAAATACATTTTCCCATAGCCATGAACTGTGTGCATAGCAGCGATAGCATAGCATACTGTATCTTAAAAATCTAATGAATTTATTTTCCTTAGCGTTTATTTAAAATTATTTCGATTGTTAAATTCACTAAAAAAAACAACAACAATTTTTCTCAAGGATCCGTCACAGCGAGCGTCTCAGTCTTGACCTCATCTTTCTCACTATGGGATGAAAAGGTTAAAGTGAATACACAACTGATGGTGCCAGTTATTCTGAGCTGTGTGTACCCAAGAGACCTGAAACATAACCTGGAGCCAAACAGTGAAAACTGTGTAACCAAATTAAAGTGATCACCAGAGGCAACACTGCAGCGTAGGATTACAGGGTGCAGCCGCACCATTGAACCGACGGATGATGCGATATTACCTCCATGATGAGGGTGATGTCGGTGGTGAGGGCCTGGACTCTGTGGAAGCTGGCGATGAGGGAGATGGGGAGGAAGCCCTGCGCGTCCATCTTTCTCCTCAGGAAGAAGTCTCGCTCCAGGTTGTGGAGGCTGAAGTAGTACTCGCTGGAGAGAGATGGCGTGGTACATTAAGTGCTCATTAAAATCTTTTAATCTTATTTAATTAGAAACCATGTCTGAGAATTACAACACCAACAAGAAGCCAGGAGAGCAGCTTAAAAATTTGCATTAATGAAGCTGCTAGTGCTAAAACAATTAACCTACTGAAAGTTGATCAAAGCTTTTTCATAATTAATTAATAATCTGAAGAAACACTCAATCAATTTAAGAGCATTTCAATGTCAAATGTTTAACACAGACTAAGTAACAAACTCGCAGCACGAAGTGTGAAATATAAGGGGGTTTACCAGACAGGCAGGGTTTAATGAAAGGTACTACCAAGTTGCATTATGGGAAGTGTGGTGGGTTTTTTTTTTGGGCTTGACACATACTAAACTAAAAGCAGGATATCTTAGACTCTGCTGCACAGATATTGATCTTGGAAGTTCAATACTAACCTGCTTAAAGTCATTTATCAAAAAAAAAAAAAAAAAAGTCAAATATTCTCCCGTTCCAAATTGCTGTTTTTTTAATTTGTCACATCGTTGTAAATTGTATATCTTTGATTTTACATTGTTGGTTGGAAAAAACAGCATCATTTTGGGCTCTGGCGTGTTTCAGACAATAAATGCTAATGGTTGTTGCGATCGCAGCTCATGGTATGCATCTTAACTGGCAGCCCAGACCTGAAAACAACTGTTACAATAACTGTAATAATTGTTATTTAAGTTTCAGTACCAATACTGAAATGTGACTTTTTTGATAGATTACATCGAGAAATATAAACATGTTTTCCTACAAAATACCTGATTTCATTTAACATAAGCTAAAAGCAGTCATATACAAATGTTGTCTAAACAAGGAAGCACTGCAAGAACTTAATAGGCCGATTTTCTAAATTTAAATGAGGAACTATCTGACCAAAGAATATCTAGACAAGATTATGAATTCGATTTGACATTCAATACTTTTTCAGTCAAGTATTGTGGTTCAGTACCCAGACCATGTCAGCTACAGACAGTAGAAGAAGATAAATGTATTTGTATTAAAGCATCATAGTGTATTATAAATGCTTAAAGTATGAAGCCACAATAAATGTAGAATCTCCTGACTAGTGCACAAAATCTGTAGACTGGAAAATCTCTGTCTATTACTTGTCACACCACTTAAAGTCACACACACACACACACACACACACACACACACACACACACACACACACACACACACACACACACACACACACACACACTGTACGTCTCTGATCTCATTACGAGGAGGCAGTGAAGATGAGCGGGGCCTTAAGTGCTTCATGATCAGAGACAACGGCAGCTGGATAACTATTAGCAATCTCCAGCTTCCCTTCGG